>NW_021636829.1:0-169709 GCF_004799145.2 Neltuma alba
TGAGTTTATCTTTTTGTTGTTGTTGATTGAACTATCGGTTAATTGAAAAAGCTTTTCTTGTATATATCCCGTTGATCTTATTTCTTCTCTTTAAGTTAATTTTGCACTCTCTATTTGTCATCATAAAAAGGAAGAGAATGTTAGACGTAGAGGGTGTTTGGGTGAAACCAAACCATGATTTGGAGAATAACTTTTAAAAAAAATAGACTTTGTGAGAATAGATTTTAGAAGGATTTTGTGAAAAAAAGTGATTTTGATAAAGTAAAAATATTTGAGTGGTTGTTATAATAATCATTTTATGTATAAATCACTAAAAAAAATAAGTTAATATGATAATTATAGAAAAATAGATTTTAATTTATATTTTTGTTTGAAATAATAAATTGTATATAAAAAATATAATTAATTAATATTACCTCTTGTTCTTAATAAAAGAGCTAACTAGATATTCAATTTGACTCTGAATATAAAATCCAATTTACTTTATCATTCATATATATCTATTTTTTAAATCACAAACCATGGTTTTGTACCTTCAAAAGTAAAAAAATATCACTTTATAAAAAACCATGGTTTTAGACCCCAAGTCATCGTTTTCAATTCAAAAGTGATTTTGCCAAAAATCACGATGTTTGGTTACATTTTTTCAAACCATGGTTTTTAATCAAAAAGTGACTTTACAAAAATTGACATGTTTGGATGGTTGGATCCCAAACCATGGTTTTGCTTGTTATTCAAATAGGCCCTTAAAGTTTTGATGATGACAAAGTAAGTTGTTTTATTCCTCTACATTTACTATTATTGTTAAGCATAAACTTCTTCTATAAATAGGTAAGTTTCTCTGTACTACAAACTGTTAATGCATATTGGCTTATCGATGTGTTATCAAACTCTATAATTCTCAATAACATGATCAAAAAATAAGTAAGCATTCTTCTAAAGTTTTACTGAATCACTTGTCTTTTTTTGAAAGAATTTTTGATAAAACTCTATTTTTTAAAATTTTTCAGTAGTGAAATTTATCAATAACCTTATCAATAAATTCATTGATAAATATATTTATGAATACCTTATTGATAAAAGTCATTTTTTCTTCCTCTTGTTATTTGCGCCCTAATCTCTTTAGAGCCTTTCTAAAAGCTCTTCGAAAACTTGATTTAAACTATCATTTCGATAAGCTTTTCGATAAAGTTGTTTAAAATGAATTTGAAAATCTACCTCAATTATCAATAACCTTTCAATAAACTAAGTTATCGACAACGTCCTTGATAAGGTTCAGTTATTTTGTCTGAAATTGTTTCTCACACTATTTTCAGGAAAACATGATATTATTCCATCTTTAAGCTTTCTTTAGCCTTCACTTCATCTTATATTATTATTTAAAGCAAAAATATCCCCTGACTCAGATGAAATTCAAGTTACAAATCTTTTCACTTAGTTTTGAAGAATCCTCATGATAAATCACTTTGTTTTATATTTCACTTTGTTGATGACGTTTTTGATAAACACTTTGATCGATATTAACTTTATAAATAAGTCTTGTTTTTGAATTCTCACTTGTTGATTAGTCGATAACCTTATCGATAAGGCTATTTATCGATAAGTTCTTTGAAAAAATAATTCTATGATTTTCTGTTTTCTAATATGTGAATTTCAATACTTAAAGACAAAATCAAAGGTTGATCATTTCTTCATTTAATTGTTTGTATTTTCTGATAAATCAACTTATTATATTTACTGCAGAGATACTTCTACAGGTTATGAGGCTCAACGAAAAATTGTTTAGGTTTAAGCTACCTATCAGAAACGCATTAAATGTGAATTAACCGTTGCAACTATCAATCTACTCAAACTCTACTTCAATAGATATAAGCCCTTGTGTCTAACGGATAATTGAGATTCTCGAAGTATAAAATGCGAGAACATTGAATGAAGCATTGGAGTGGAATAGTGAATGTGGTGATTTTCACATTGATTATGGCTCTGTTTGGTTAAGCATTTGAGTGGTCCAAAAGTAGCTTATTTAATCCAGAAGCATGTTTTAAAAATTTTAACCCATTTGGGAGAGCTTTTATCTAATCTTACTTAGGACTTAAAAGCTAAATTTACAAGCATGATTTGATTAAGCATCTTACAATTGCTTATTGCTTACGCATCTTAAAAATTAATTATTCTAAAAAACAGTTTCTCACTCTTCTCCCTCATTTTAAGCTCTTCTTACTGGTTCTGTTCCTCCTCGTTTGAAAGTAGCTCCATCACGTCTCATCTCTCAACCATGTTCGATGTTGGGTCTCAACTCTCGGCTCTATCTCCTTGTCTTGCTCCTTTATCTACTCATCACCTTTTCCCTTGTCAATCTATTCTCGCTGTTGCTAAGTCTTCTGTTATAGGTGGGGTAGTGTAGGAAGGGTCTAGCCATAGCTTTTGGCCCATCATCGATTTGACTAGGATGAATTAGGCAAACACTCCAGACCTGTCGCCAACTGGGTCACCATCATCATACTCAATATGAATAAGCGAGAGGAAGGAGATGAAGAAAAAGCAGATTCAGATTTATGGTCTAAAAAAAGCAATAAATAAAAATAATTAAATAAAAGAGGTGGAGGAATTGTACACGTTGGTTAATAGTAGCTAGTTATATAGAGATTTTTTTTGCCCTTTTGCTATCTTACTTTGCTGATATATAGGGAAATTTATATTGGAATTAAATCTACATCTGGAAATTATTTTTGTATTAAAAAATATGTTCTGTAAATTTTAAATATATTTGTTCATTATATTTAACTTCTTCCAATTAAAATAATTTAAAATTAGTATATTCTGTAAATTGATTTTTTTTTTTTCATTTTACATTATATAATAAAAGTCATACTCATTTGGTAATTTTACAAACTAAACTTACTTATTCAATCATAATCCAAACGACTTCTATTTTTATTCAATCTAACTTTTACAAAAATCAATTAAAACATAAATCATATTATCCAATCTAACTTTTTCAAAAGTCAAATTGAAAATAGCTATTTTTTCTATTGCTAATCCAAGCAGGCACTATAACATTACACGCTGATTGAAAAATGGCAGGGAATGAAGTATAGGATTGTTGTCATTTGACAAAAATGATTAGGGAATGATTTGTATGGATTAGATAATGACTAGATTTTATAGAAGATATGTGTAGACAGTGAGTAATTTGTGGAATGAAAGAGTAATAGGTAATGGTGAGAAATGATTAAGTAATGACCAGATTCGTAATGACCATGAAGGAACTAGAAATGACAATAATATATTAGAAAATGGCCATTCATTTAGTATATGTACAACACTTATTACTTAGTAAGCATACATTTATTGTTTTGCAAGATTATATGAGATGGTATTGGACGAAGGGGAAGGGTCCACAAGCAAAAGAATACACAGTAAACTCATGCTATTTACAAGGGAATATATGGTGTGAAATGAGGGTAGAAGTTTAAAAATGCTAGTAGAATGAAAAATTGAAGTGAGGAAGGCAAGGAAGGGGCTAACTTAGGAATAAAGGGATAGGTATAATGAGTGAGCTAAGAAATCAGAGCCAGAGAAAAGAGAAAAAAAGAAATATGATGTTCTCTTATGTACCCACTACTCATTGCTTGAATTTATGTTAGTGGCAAACTTTATGAAGAAGAATGAGGACTCAAGGCAAAGGGTTGAGAGGATGAGATTTGAGAACTTGCTTAATATGGATATGAAGCAAATTTCACGTGATCTAATTGTATTATTATTGAGATCTTATGAGCCATCAACACATCAATTTACCATTAGGGGGTAAGTGGAGTTAATTGAAGTAACAGTAACAGATGTTAATGAGTTTCTAGCTGTACCTCATGGTAGAGAGGAAGTGAAATTTGATGTTGGAGAGGATGACTTGATATATGAGAGGTTAAAGGATACATATTGGAAAGTTTTATTTACCCAGATACTGAAAAAGATATTATCTGGGATAGAAAATGATAATTTGGAGTTCCCATTTATACCTTATATGGTTGGAGCTTTTTTATGCCATGGTTCAAGCACAATTGTATATTATGCTTGTTGAAAGTGATGTGTTGTACAACGGATGTGTATGGAAATTATGATTGAGCAACATGAATTATTAAGAACCTATGGAAGGAAATGGATGACTTTGTGAAAATGTCAAAGAAGAAAAAAAGGGCCTTGCAATGTTGGAGGATGTCTTTATTTGTTGCTGGTAAGTGAATTTTTTTTAATTATTTATTTTAATTTTGTTTTATGTTATTGTTGCAGAAATCTGACCTATATTTATTTGGTTTTGTAGCTATACTTTGGTGAGCATTTTTCGCTAGGCAAACTTGTTGAGTGGGGTTCAATAAGTTCTATTGAATTCTAGACTGAGAAGAAGATAAGGGATATGGTGGACAAGGAGAGAAAGAGCTACATGGGAATATTATATAGAACCAGTGGCAATGAGGTTTGCTCAGCACAAGGGATGATGAGAACACAATTGTATAGTCTTTAGGCCAGATATGAGAAAATTTAGAAAAGTTTGTTTAGTTGACCACTACTTGAGTAAGTTATTTTATTCACAAGTTGGATACTGGTAATAAAACAATAGGTATACTGTATTGACAATAACTGAACTAAAAATTACAAGTGTCTTATGTGTCCATGTTTGAGTTTATGTCTATTAGTTGTAGTCAAGTTTACTAAGTCAGTTGGAAAACAACTTTTAAACTACGCATAACAAGACCTAATTTGCAAATGACTAGACTAATACTAGGAATGATAATACTTATAAATTTGTTGACTTAATAATTTTTGTGGTTTGCATTAATGATTTAGTGTTTGAACATAAAATAAACTAAAATAAACTAGAATGAAAAGACTACATATGACTATGCCAACAATTGAAACTGGACATTAAAGACTTCTATGAAAATTTACAAGTAGATATGTCATTGTTTAACCTTAGTGTTTGAGTCAAATACCAAGTTCACAATTGGGAATGACAAGTCTTAAACTTGGGATGACAAGCTATGATCTAAAAAATTCAAATCTCATATGTCAAAATGAAATAAGCTACATCTCCTTATTTATTGTGCATGCAAAAGTTAAAGGAGTAGAGGGGTCATTTCATGAAGAAGCTTGAAGAAAGTCAAAAGATGTTAATAAAGGCTTTTGATAATAAGCTAGTGAAAGTGCAAATTAGAAAACATGCAAAAGCAAAGGGACAGGGAAATGAAAAGGTCCTTGTTGACTAACGGGGTGAAATAGTTGGTGATATGGGAGGTAATGTTACTAATGATGTTGTTAACGAAGAAGTTGAAGACGTTAACTAAGCAGTAAAGAAGATTGCAAGAGAGGTTATTGTAGCGGTAAGTGAAGATAAGGAACTTAATGAAAATGACACTAGCAAGAGAGATGATGATAATAAGGATGATAAAAAAAAACATGACCATGATGGCAGCAAATGAACTCATAAGTATGTGATTGAGGAAGTAGAGGATGAGCATGAGGATGATGGTCTTAGATGAGATAATGGTAAGAAGGTTTAGGATTAGGATAATTTAGATGATATTGAGGATAAGGCAGGCACATGTAATGAGTGGAACCCCTATCAATGTTCTTTTGCTTTTGGATTGTGAATGGTAGCACGGTAACAGTGGAGAAGAAGCATAACCTCAGCAATCAACTAAACTAAGAAGGTCAACAAGGCCAAGAGCTCCACAATTAAATCTCTTTGGATGGAGTTAAAGATAGCTTGGAGGACAATAAAACCAAAAGAGAAGAGGGACAATTTTTTCACTTTAATTTCTTGTAAACCCAATAATGAGAAGGAGAAAAAGAAGTGAGTATATCCTTGGTTGGCCTTTATTTTAGATGACACATTTTGTATTGACAATGAAAATAATATAATTGAAAATAATAATTACAAATCTATACATAACAACTAAGGAAGTCACAAAAATCATACTTTTTGTCATTGATATTTTAAAATTTTGGCAGGACTTTGATTAAAATGTTTGGTGAAGATATAGATCGACGATAGTTGTGTTCTATTAGTGGAATAAACAAAGTAAATGACAAGGTTTTTTTAATAACTTGTATTTACAATAAGTTTATTTTTGTTTACTTATTGAAATTGTTGGGTAACTATAACCTTTTCACTTTTTAATGCAGGTACTTAATTTGGTGTGCAAGACAATAATAGAGGACATGAAAGCAAAGTTAGGACTAGGGAAAAGGCACATCTTTGATGTGGATTTTATGATAAGGATACTTAAATCCAAATGATAAGAATGATATTAGAAATTACAAGATGACATTATGAATTAACAATTTGATTCATGTAGAACATGATGGCACTGGGCCCAACTTGAAAGGTCTAAAGATATAAAAAGCTCATCCTTTCTGAGTTTGTTGGCTACAATTTAACTAAATGTGATTTCATAAAGGTCTTGTTCTTATTGATCAGTACCAGTTTTGCATTGCCATTTGGCCCAACATAATAGATTTCTATTTACTAGACTCAATGAGCGATTATTTAGGAGTAACGAAAGAAGGAAGAGGAAGAAGGTTGTCATCAAGGACCTAGTGGAAATGGCAGTAGAGGATTGTATAAGAAAAAACTAATTTTATTTACTATAGGTTTTTACTTTTCAAATCAGTAAATGTTTTATGTGTAACTATTTAATGTCCACATATAACACTTTTGTAGAGAAAGAGGTTGAATATGATTATGGACAAGGTGAAACGAGGACTGATTGGTAAGAAATCAATGTTTGAAATGATAGTGGCTCTGGCCCCTCAATAGAATAATCTGTTAGTTTTGTCAATTTTCAATATTTTGTTGTAATTATACATATTGGTAGTGTTAACTTAATTTGTTCATATTGTTGTGTGCACAGAAGGGATTATGAGGTACATTGTATAATATGGCTGAGAAAATGAGAAGTTGGTATGACTCTTAACTACACAAAGGAAGAAGTTGCTGGGTTTTGTCATGACCTTATGTGTTGGTTGGTGAATCATGAACTGAATGAAATGGGTGATGAGGCATTAGATCCTATGCTATAACCACAAGCACATAAGAGAAAAAAGACCAAAGAAAGGCATCTGTCCTAGTTGTTAGGTTGATTTAGGATGAAAATTAATTTTATCATGTTAGATTGATTTATGTAATGTTCATCAATTTGAGTCTAATGCACTTTAACATGATAATTTAATATAACTTCAATTTATGATGATTTGTTTATCATTTTTAATGCTTTACAAATACATGTGTCTTTAATGAGACCATTGTAGGTCTAAATTCATCATGTCAATATTTTTTTTTTGTTGCCAATAACATGAATGAATTTGAATTTAACTAGACAATTTGAGAATGACAACATCTCCTTGAGGCAACACTTTTTTGCTAATTTGTTTAGCAATGACTCAATTTTACTTCATATTCAATAATGGCAACAACTAATTTATGAATAACAATAGTGAAACATAAAATAACAAGTTTTGTATATATAATATCACTTTCACAAATACTGTTAGAATAACTTAATTACATCACTATGAATAATAAGATTAAATTGGGAAATGATAACTATCTATTCGCCATTAACAAAAAAATCTCCATGACAGTAATTTGTGTTCATATATTTAATAACAGTGCATATTAAGATAGTTATCACACTTAATATTCCCTTGTTACTGACATATCTAACATGTTACTTACAAAAAAAATTGCTATACCTTGTCCTAAAAAAGTTGACAAGGCTGGAGTATACATCTATATACACAAAAAAATGAACTATCTTAAGTGGACTGTGAATTTCAGGATGGGTTAGGGTTTCTATAATTCCTCCTTGTGCATCTAAGTTGGTGGCATCTTGCAGAATGGTATTTCAATTTGTTTTGGTATTGTGATACATGCTTTTTTTATTTTGGTCTTTTTGAATGTTGAGTTGTTATGGGAGGTGGCAAAATATTTGCTCACTAAGATTTTCTATCCTATAACAATTATTTATGTAAGCCATGTCTATAATTATCATAGGAACCATACTTTAAGCATAAATCTTTTCTTGTGTTGACTTTTTGTGACAATTATCAATATAATCATAAATATTACCATGAACAACCTTGAAGACTGCAAAAGCATGGGCATAAGGAATTCCTATCATTTGCCAAGACCTACAACTACATTGGAATAGTCCAGGATCAACTCGATGGTTTTTCTCTTGATGTTGTCACTCTTGCTCTTTTTAATAAACATATACTTAGATCCAGCCACCATATTTATCACCTTACTCTCTATATTTAGATTGGCATAATTCTTTCATTTGATCGTAGCCATATAGGATGCATGCATCTTTCTTGGTACTTTGTCTTAGTGCTTATAGATCAATTGAGTTATAGTATGTTTTCTCTCATTTACCAGCCATGCATTGAATAACTTTGCAATATTATTTATAATATTGTCCCATCTTTTGTACATGAACTTGCTTCTAGCTCACCTCTTTATATCCTTATGATTGATAAGCCAATCAAATTACCTTGGAGAAAAATCTCTCATTTCATCCATTACTGTCTCAAATTTTTCTTTCGTCCTTACATATGTAATTTTATCCAACACATGTAGTGCATCCTCTTTTGAATGCCCATTTGTCCTGTCTTCTATTTATTCAATTTCATGAGTTCAGAACTAAAATTCTCCTTAATGTGTCTATAACAAAAGGCATGTCTTTGATCACAAATGTTGATGTCACACCTCCAATGATAGCATTGTGTCAATATGAGATAATACTGACTTCCACAAAACCTAAATTTTTTTTGACCATATAGAAAATCAAGTCCAATCATCTAGTGTCTCCTTTCATAATTGCAAGTGCAAAGAGTAACAACTCATTATCTGTATCATAGGCCAAAGCTGACAAAATTATCCTATTGTATGACTTGCTTAAATAAGTTCCATCAATATATACAATATGCCTTATACCACCTAATAAACCCTCTATGCAATAGCCTTCAATATGAAAACATAAACAAATCAGTTGCCAATAGCATACCATTCAGCTACAGTTGTATCATATGTTTCCTTCAGTCTTTGATATATCTATGGTATTAGCATGTATGATTGTTCAAGTCTACCATATATGTCTTCCAATGCCTTTTTTTTTTGGCTCTATAAGCTTGTTTATGTGTAAGATCAACCTCATACTTCCTTTTCAGCTTCTTTCTTATCTCAAAAGGACGCTTTGTCTATATGATCCCTCACCTTATCAATTACTATTAATGAGTTTAAACTAGCTCTTCCACCATGCATGACTTCCAAGATATATTGGACAAAATGAACATGCTCATTTATAAATATTGTTACTCGTAGCACATGACTATTCTTGTCCATATGATTTGCATATAACTTCCATAGATAGCCTTTAACTTTACACCTCACTGACATAAATTTCTTGCTATTCCTTATATATTTTTGTAAAAACTTGTGGGCAAGTGCAAACTTGTATACAGACAGTGGAAATGCATCTGCATGTGAAAAATATTGACTCACCCTTGTAAAAGGTCCCTTCCACTTCACACTACTCATCTGACTACTTGGTGTCCCTCCACCATCAATATCTTTAACTCTAATAGATGCGTCAATATTAGGTAACCCAGTTCCTCCATTATTTTCACATTTACCCGTATTTTCTTGAGTGAACCATTCATAATCATAACCAAAACTAATGGGAGATGCATCCAATTTCATTTGCTGTGACATATCCACGAATCTCTCTATTCTGCATTCAGAATGACAACATTGGTTGATAAGAATAATAAGATAAAATTAACAAATGACAACAAATAATTAAGACAAACTTGTACTTATATTTTTGGATTGTTCCTTGATTGTGGATCCTCCTCACCTTTTTTTCCGCATACACATGAGCACTGTTCCCATTATGTTGGAAAAGATTATATATTTTAACATTGTCATGGAGGTCAATTAATGTCTTCTCATCAAAAGCCACTGTGTTCCATCTCCACCAATCTACTCACACATATCATCAACCTCAATTCTTCAAGTGTCAACCCATCGTTAATGCTTCTTAACTTCACCTTACCTCCATTATATCGCACTTCATTTTCACTATTTGTTACAAATTTTCACATGAAAATAATAGAACAATTCATTCCTAAAAGATAACCCAACTTCAAAAGCCATTTTGCATCATAACTTGCATAATAATTTAATGTTCATATGAGTTAACAACCACATTTATTTCATCACTTCCAATTTCACCAAAAAAACAAAAACCAATATCATCAACTGATACAACCAGATTAGGGTTTGACAAATTAACATTAATAATTTGCAACAAAACTTTTTTCTTTGTTGTTCGTAATCTTGCTTCATTTTTTTCCTAATAAAGCCACTCCATTATTCGAATTCTCCTTCAATATTGTCCCATTCTCTAACACTAATAACTCTGACCAATTTCTCACACTATCAAACCTTTCTCCTTTAATGTTTTCTCTTCCCCATGCATTCACCCTCTAATCATCATCCTTCCCTTCAGCTCCTCTCCCCAACAATATTCCCTTGCTTTACCACCCTCGCCATCTTAAAACTTTACTCAATTCAACGATATTCCCATGTAAATGAAAGGGAAAAAAAACCCATTGTCTAAAGGGGATAGAGAGGAGAAAGAGAAGAATATGGTGACTGAAATGCTAACCTCCGCATACTTTCCACTTGAGTGTCACTTGCTTCCCATGTTCATGCTTCCTTCCATTTTCTTTTTCTCAGCCCCCACCAAACCTTTCTTCTTTCTTCCATAAATGTGTTTTATTTGGGTTATAGAAGGGCTTTTAGGTCATTTTACAAGATTTGGAAAATTCCACATAAGGCAACACTTCCTTCAATGTATTTTCATACCCTTAAATGTTTGAATTGGAAAATATTAGGCTTCTTTTTTTGTCATTTTCCCAAGCAGAAATAATACCCCTCTAGAATATAATATGCATTTATTATGGTGTATATATGTATTTAAAATACTATGATATGTTAGCATCTACTATTCTACCTTCACCATTTCTAATCTCTCCCAAATCAAAAGCAGATCCTTAATTGATTTGATTAAGAAAAGATATAATCAATATGAAAATAAAATAACGCAAGCCAGCCTTTTGCAAAGGTTTGAACTTTTTGAAGCATGTATTTATGAAAAGATAGTTGAGTTTAATGGTTTCAAATATGTTGTCATGCAGGACCATAGCCTTTAATTGTGAATCCATGAAGCGAGATGAGAGGGAAAATTATTGGGATGAGACTAATTTAATTATTAATAGTGATGAGAGAAAGGGTTGACATAGTTAGTGATGAGACTAATTTAATTATTAATAGTGACAAAAGTTATTTTTATTTCGTCTAATTTTTATAAACTTAAGTTTGAGTAAAAGTCAAATAAAAATAATGTTATGTGATTTATGTTTGTATTGATACTGTTGAAATAGACGTCTATTATATGCATACACAAAATCATGTGAATGTTTATGACTCATAAATAATCATGTGAGGATGAGTATGCAGGCTTGGTAACGAGTATTGACTAATTCATTAATAATCATTACTAGACATAAAATTAGTTTTTAAAAAAAATTTAACTAATGAAATTTAGTTTAGAATGTTTTAAACTCTTGTTCATAAAAAAATGAATTATATTAATTTTTGTCCAAATTTTTTTTTAATGCAAATACATTACTTATGCTATAGCTAATGCTTTATCCTTTAATAAGGCTTTGTAGCTCTTCTTCTTGAGACTAAAGCCCCATCAAACGTCATTGGGATCACATGGTCCCCACGGATATAGTATAGATATGTTTTTATTAGAGGCAATCATGCTTTGAAGCATTGTTTGAGCACTTCTTAGTAAGAATTTAAATTTTGATTCGACATATTATGAGAAACTAAACCCTTCTTCTAGAGCCATCGGACACTTACCACAGCTCTACAGGGATCTAACCCATTTGACCTTTTTGAGATTTTAGCACCCCCTTTTCAGTTTTTCTTTTGTTCTTATTTCTATGTGATGCTTGTTATATCGTGTTTTTTTTTTTTCCCGTTTCAGCCCATTCTCATTAGGCTCTTATGTTTAGGAGATGGGTTACACAAATGTGTGAAATCTTTTTATGACAAAAAAACACGAAGAGGGGAATGGATCATGTGTTTCAAAGTCCACAAAGTTATTATGGGGCGGCTGTTATACGAGTGGAGCAATCAATCAAGTAAATGGGACACTCTAATCATGATATATTTGTCCCAATTTATATTCATATGATATCAGATTAATATATTACGATGAAGAAATACAAAATTAAATTAAAGTGTTTAGTATTTATTTGAGTTTAATGAGATTATTGCATGATAATTAAAATTTATTATTTATTTGAGGAAGAAAGAGAAATAAACCAAGATATCTTGAAAATTAATGAGATTAAGTGGGATTAGATAAAAATATTTAAACTATTTTCTCACTTAATAAATCATAATTATTTAATTATTTGGAAGTCAACTAAAGCTTCGTCCCTCAAATCTCATGAGAGTCCTGGCAAACTATAGATAAATTATGGAAGAGGATTTAAACACTTTATAAGACCAAGACATGAATTTAAGAGCAAACGGAATTTCCCTCAAAACAAATTAGAAAAAAGAAAAAAAAAAAGGAAAAGGGCCGTGCACGCAGAAATAATGCCAATTAAAAAGTAATAATAATAAGTGAACTCCCTCCTTCCAAGTTCCAAGAGCTTTCTTCCACCGTTGCTTGTGGATTTAAAGTGTGGAGTGAGATTCGGTGCTCAAACCATTTGATCTAACCATGAGCCCTTTGTTGCACTAGCTCTAGAGTTTAATCCCCAGCTATTAATCAGGCTCTATTCCTGCCGTCCAAATCCCAAAAGGACAAAAATAGTGAGATTTGGCACTTATAATCACTTTTAATTATGAAACTCCCTTCAGAAATATTGTTCTATGCGATGGGAGCTTTCAAACGACATGATTTTACGTGAGGGTAGAACACGTTTGAGGACTAAAGAGTTTGAATTGGCGTTGGACAAAACTGACTTCTAACCCAACTGATTTTTGCAATTGGAGTTAGAGTAAAAGTCAGTTAGAATATATTTAGATAGGTGCTTTTAAAAAGTCAATTAAAAAAGTTAAAAGTTGTTTGGATGATAATAGAAAAGTTAGTTTAGTTGTAAAATGACTAAAAAAAGCATAGATTTATTGATAGAAGTATTTGAATTTTATATTTTTAATGTGATGATAGTTTAAAAAATACATAAAATTATTATGATAAAATATAAATAGTTATTTATGAAATTATAAAATAAAAATATTTGTTACGGAGAAAAAATTTGAAACACATTGTAGATAATAATTAAATATATATAACAGACAAACATGAATATAAATTAAAATCCATTTGGTCTGAATAAAAGCTCATTACGCTAACAAAGGAGATGAGACAAAAGGAAAAATGTGAGGGTAAATCTAGGATGCTTTTTTTTAATGATTACTATTTGAAACTGCAGTTTGAAAAGTCAGATTTTCTTCCGTTGAGTCCAATTGAGGTTGAAGGCCAGAAGTTGGTTGGAAAAGTTAGCCTAGTCAAACAACATTTTTTATCCAACTCAGTTTGCAACCTCAGTTTCACCATTTTCAAAACACTTTTGTCGTTTCCAATGGCAATCCAAACATGCACTATATAGTTTCAATGACAAGGAAATTTGTATAATTGTAGAGTTAAGCTTGCTCTTCAATTTAATCAATTTAGTTTTTTTAAAACTTTCTTATTTCTCTTCATCCAATCTCTAAATTTTTGGCCTTTAGAGAGAGAAAGTGAGGTTTTGATGATATCATATATCATATTAACGTTTTTACATTTTTAACTTATAAAATCGTGTCGACTCGCTTTTAAACTTGTGTAAGCTGTAAATTTAGTCAAACTTATGAGTTCACTCATCGAGTTTACTGCTTTTATGTTTTTAATTTACAAAATCATATTAATTCACTCTTAAACTGGAGCTAAATTTTTAGATTTAGTTATATTTAGTTACTTCATAAGTGACTTTTATATAAATTTTTTTGTTGAATATGATATATTATGAACGTTGGTAGCTTTAATTTTAATTATTTGAATATGAAATATATTTAAATAAAATTATTGTCATTTTTTATATTTTACTTATTTAACTATATACTTTTAATACAAATTTATTAATAAAAATAAACTTTTAAGAGTTTACTATTCGAGTTTATACCCCTATCAAAATTTGTTTAAATTCATGAGTTTAACGGCCTTGATCACACTCACGTATTTGTTTCAAGACCGTTTTTGAGGATATGGTAACTAGCATATGAATAGATTGAGCATTGAACGGTTAACAACGTGAGATTAGTATACACCTAAAACGAAGAAATTTTAAAGATTAAGTAGACTTTAACTGGTGTGGTTGAGGTCTAGCTAGTTTATGGTTGTTCCTTTTAAGAGAATTTCCATAGCTTTAAAACAAGACAAGAACCAACTCAATAGAATTTATCAAGAATAATTTAAGAATTTCTAAAATTAGTCCAAAATTTTAAGAATACCAGGTTATAAAAAAGTAAAATTAAAAAGAAATTTTTTTTCTAATTGATGATGATTGTTTCCAGAATAGGAAATGTGATTTTAGTCATGAAGAAAAAAAATAAAAACAAAAAATCTCTCCTTGATGATTCGACTTTCAAATTAGGAAATGTTATTGAGAAAAAAAATAAAAAAAATAAAACGAAAATTTAAAAAAAAAAATTCAAACTTGAGGTGATGCCTATGTGAGGAAGAGGAGATGAACGGGCTATACACCCAAGAATTTGAGGAGAAAGGATACAAATTAAAAAAAACGTAGAGAAACAATGTTATCCCACTTCCTCTTTTTACATCATCATTTTAAATAAGAGGCTTTCCCATGAGATTCAGGGGACTGGAAACTTATTTGAGGAAGCAATACCTCTTCATCACATGTCTAGATACTTGTCATACTTATGAATATATCTTTGAGACTGAGGCATATACATATAAAGCTCTGCACATGTCTTATTTGTTTATGGAATTTGAATGTCTAACTGCGTTCATAACTGTTTTTTGTTTTGTTTTGTTTTATTATTTTGCCCATAAGTGCTTGTCTTATTGTGATTCATTATTATATTGATTAAACTATTTTTTTTAATTTTGCATTACCTCCATCCTTGATATAAGATATAGTTGACTAATCTAGAGATATTAAAAAAATTAGTTAAGTTAATTATTCATAATAAATAGATGTTATTTTTCCTACAATACCCTTGTTACTTTTATGTATTAGCTAAAATTACCATTTGATAAAACTTTTAATATGGGCAATTACTAGAAGAACAGGCAAAGTATAGGAGGATCTTATATTTAGAACCAAATTGAAAATCAAATTAACTCTTATATTAAGAATTAGAGATAGTATTTTTTTTAATTTCTCTTCTCTTTCACATTTATACCTTTGTGCACATGCCATGAACATGTCTGACCCTTTTCACATTGACCCCCCCCCCCCAAAAAAAAAAAAGATACCACAATTAGACATTCACGGGTATGCATGAGTTAATCTCATTCTTACATGATTACTTTGTTGAGACCAAGTTCCATGGGTCTTGAATGGACAAGTATGATTCCTTATTATAATGTGGTAATTACCAATAAAAATATAATATTTTAAGAATTATAATTATTTAAAAAAGTTATTATTTATAGTTCCATAGTTATATTTATTTGAAATAGCTAGTACTATCCTTGTTTACACTTTTTAGACACTATTACTTATTATGAAACTATTAAATCAATATTTACTCAATATTTAATTTTCATTATAATTTTTAATGTCAGGATGTAAAATCTAATTTTATTTGGCATGAAGGGTTTATATATATATATATATATATTATTTGATGTAATACAATAAATTAGGAAAAATTTCAATTAAGGACCACTATATACAATTTATTCCAAAAAGCCTTTTATAATTTTGAAATATCACTGTAGTATAAAAAGGAGAATATGAAATAAGTTTGAGAATATATTTAGATAGGTGCTTTTAAAAAATCAATTAAAAAAGTTAAAAGTTGTTTGGATGATTAATAGAAAAGTTAGTTTAGTTGTAAAATGACTAAAAAAAGCATAGATTTTATTGAATAGAAGTATTTGAAATTTTATATTTTTAATGTGATGATAGTTTAAAAAATACACAAAATTATTATGATAAAATATAAATAGTTTATTTATGAAATTATAAAATAAAAATATTTGTTACGGAGAAAAATTTGAAAACACATTGTAGATAATTAATTAAATATATATAACAGACAAACATGAATATAAATTAAAATCCATTTGGTCTGAATAAAAGCTCATTACGCTAACAAAGGAGATGAGACAAAAGGAAAAATGTGAGGGTAAATCTAGGATGCTTTATTCTTTAATGATTACTATTTGAAACTGCAGTTTGAAAAGTTAGATTTTTCTCCGTTGAGTCCAATTGAGGTTGAAGGCTGGAAGTTGGTTGGAAAAGTTAGCATAGTCAAACAACATTTTTTATCCAACTCAATTTGCAACCTTGGTTTCACCATTTTCAAAACACTTTTGTCGTTTCCAATGGCAATCCAAACATGCACTATATAGTTTCAATGACGAGGAAATTTGTATAATTGTAGAGTTAAGCTTGCTCTTCAGTTTAATCAATTTAGTTTTTTTAAAACTTTCTTATTTCTCTTCATCCAATCTCTAAATTTTCGGCCTTTAGAGAGAGAAAGTGAGGTTTTGATGATATCATATATCACATTAACGTTTTTACATTTTTAACTTATAAAATCGTGTCGACTCGCTTTTAAACTTGTGTAAGCTGTAAATTCAGTCAAACTTATGAGTTCACTCATCGAGTTTACTCCTTTTATGTTTTTAATTTACAAAATCATGCTAATTCACTCTTAAACTGGAGCTAAATTTTTAGATTTAGTTATATTTAGTTACTTCATAAGTGACTTTTATTGGCATGAAGGGTTTATATATATATTATTTGATGTAATACAATAAATTAGGAAAAATTTCAATTAAGGACCACTATATACAATTTATTTCAAAAAGCCTTTTATAATTTTGAAATATCACTGTAGTATAAAAAGGGGAATATGAAATAAGTTTGAGAATAAAAAAGACACTATTTTTCCTCATAATACTTCCTTTGAAATTTGAAAACAGAAGGGTCAAAATTTCATAACAACTTTCCTCTCTCACTTTGCGTAACGTGCTCCCAAAAATCTGACTCACCAAATACTACCTTCTCCCAATCTGCAAAAACTATTAGACCCCAAATTCTTCCCTCTCTCACTTTGAAATCTCGCTCACACACTTTCCTTTTGCACTCTCAGAACTCGCTGTCCGTCTGCTGGTTGTAGCGCTCTAAAAAGTTGCGGAAGTCATCCAAAGAAGATTCATTGTCGTCTGTTGCACTGGTTCTCTCACTCTCAAAACTAGCATATGGATTTGTTATTAGGCTTGAATAAATCTGTTATTTCTTGAATATGGAAAGTCTCTGTTTTGTGAGATAATTGATTGTTGCTTATTATAGTAATAACGGGTATCTTGTCTGGCATATTTATAAATCTGAGAATCCTGTTGCTTGAATAGGTGATATGAAAGCTTTGATGTTGTCAAAATATGCATTTGTATTGTAAATTTACAAATTCAGGTTGTCTAGGAAATTAAAATGCAATTTGGTATTGTGAAAACTTGTAATTCTATTGTCGATTCGTAAATTCCTATTGTAAACTCATACAGTTAGGATATTGACAACAACAATTAACGTATTTACAAGTGAAGTTAGTAACTTTACTCATAAAAGAAATATGAAGTCAACTGTTGTTGCGAGACTACTTCAACAGATAAAGACACAACCGAAAAGGAAGTTGATGACATAGCAAATTGTTATATTTTCTATTTGACATGTAATTTAAGCTACTTGAGACTATGTTAAAGGTTATGTGTAGAGAATTTTCACAATTTTCTTTTCAGGAAATACATATTATGAGTATGTTGTATGTCAATTAATTGTAATCTTCACTCTTTTCCTACCAATTTACAGGTATGTGATGTATTCTTGACAATTGAAATTAGGAAATCCGTAACAAGGATAAACTAATTCACTAAAAAACTCATCCATTTACAAACAGGTTAATGTAACTAAAAAGTTAAACATGATAATGTAACAAGAATGGAGAGATTATTCATGAGTGAAATCAAGCAATTTGCAATACAGATACACATATTAACAACAAGAACTCGTCTATTTGTAAGTGGACTAATCTGATTTAAAAAGTTGGACATGTTAATTCACAGGTCTAGGAGGACCTATTTGTAACTAAAATTAGGAAATTTGCAACAGGCATACATATATTAACAACAACAACTTATCTATTGCAAGTGAGGTAGTTGAATTGAAGAAGGTGAATATGATTCACAAGTTTGGGAGCTTCTATTTACAATTGGAATTAAGAAATTTGCAACATGTATACATATACTAACTACAACGACACATCTATTTGCAAATGAGGTAGTTGAATTGAAGAAGTTGAACATGATTCACAAGTTTGGAAGGATCTATTTACAACTAGAATTAGGTAATTTGCAACAAGAATACATATATTAATAATAAGAACACGTCCATTTGCAAGTGAGTTAGCTGAATTGAAGAAGTTGAACATGATTCACAAGTCTAAGAAGACCTATTTGCAATTGGAATTAAGAAATTTGCAATAAGAATATGTATATTAACAATAAGAACCGTCCATTTGCAAGGGTGTCAATTGAATTGACAAATTGATCAAAAGTCTGGGAGCAAGTATTCATTCACAACTAGAATTAGAGAATTTGTAACAAGAATACGTATATTAACAACAAAAACATATCCATTTGCAAGTGAGCTGGTTGAATTGACAAATTAATCACAATTCTAGGAGAGAGTGTTCATTCATGACTGGAAATAAGGAATTTGCAATAAGATAAGAACACGTCTATTTGCAAGTGAACTAGTTCAATAGACAAGTTGATTACAAGTCTGGGAGTGTGTGTGTTCATTCACAACTAGAATTAGAAAGTTTGCAATAGGGATATATGTACTACCAACTACATCTCCTCCATTTGCAAGTGGAGTATTTAAAATAAAAAGTTCATGCATAAGTCCTAGATGTTTCATTCACAATTGAATTAGGCAAATTGTAATAGGGATACATGTACTACTAACAGAAATACGTCCATTTGCAAGTTAACAAAATTTTTCATACATTTGCATTGTTGCCAACCAATTTTCTAGTGTGACTAGATTCATCACATCTTAAGCAATGATACATTTTCTTCTGCTAGAATTGTGATTCAATTTTCTTAGTTCTAGGCTTTCAAGGATGGCAAGTACTTAGTGGCAGTTATAAGTTCTTCACAAATTCACCTCTCACATGAAAAATACAAAATAATTATTTTCTACTACTACTCGCCATTTATAATCCATAGCCTCACATCATTTAAGTATCAATTTCAATCAACTTTTAATAATTAAACAAAGTATACATTTACAACAGGAATTTACGAATTGACAATAAAAATACAAGTTTTCATGATACCAAATTATCATTTTCCAAGACACTCGAATTTGCAAATCTACAATACAAACACATATTTTGACAACATCAAAGCTTTCATATCACCCATTCAAGCAACAAGATTCTTAGATTTATAAATATGCCAGGCAAGATATCCACTATTACTACAATAAGCAACAATCAAGTATCTCATAGAACAAGAGACTTTCCATATTGGAGAAATAATAGATCCATCCACGCTTAATAACAGATTCATATGTGAGTTTTGAGAGTGAGAAAACCAACACAATAGATGACGATGAATCTTCTTTGGATGACTTCCGTGACTTTTTAGAGTGCCACAACCAGTAGACAGATGGCGAGTTCTGAGAGTTCAAAAGGGAAGAATGTGTGAGCAAGATTTCAAAGTGAGAAAAGAAAGAGTTTGGGGTTTGATGGTTTTTGCAGATTAGAAGAGGGGAATGTTTGGTGGGTTAGATTTTTGGGACAACGTTAAGCAAAGTGAGAGAGGAAAGTTGTTCTGAAATTTTGATGCTTGTGTTTTCAAATTTCAAAAGAAGCATTATAAGGGGCAATAATGTCTTTTTATTCTCAAATTTATTTCATTTTCCTCTTTTTGTGCCACAACGATATTTTCGAATTATTTTGGGACTCTTTAAAATAAATTGTGTACAGGGGTCTTTAAACTGAAATTCTCCCTGTAAATTATAACCCCTCGGGGCCGGCGGGGGGGGGGGGTCCATCGTTGTTACAGAAAAAAGAGTCGAGGTCGCCGTTGGACGCCGCCCGCCATCGTCACCCCTGCGCCGTTGTTCTTGGGCAAGTATTGTATAACGTCCAAACCCTAGGGCTTTGTCTACTGCCAAAATCCGGTGAGATTAACTTGTTCAATCTGGCTTTATATTTATATTTGAATTCATCCACCGCATCATCTGTTTACTGCTTTATTGTCAGCACTGTTTCGGACGCCGTCGCACTGTTTCTTACTTTGAATCCGGTCGTGTAATCGTTTGAATACTGACGCTTTTGAATAAAGATTGATTTTAGTTTTTCCTCTTAAAAAAATTTTATTACTAGTTCTTGCTTCTGTGGTGTGTAGTCCGCTATTATGCTTCTGCCATCTTCAATTTAATTACTAACGACTTATATGCTTTGGATTGGTCTGCCGTGAAATGTTTGCTTTGTTGACATTGGCATTTTGTTTATTAATCTCTCTATCTTATCATCTATTTAGAAAATTTTCAAGGTATTTGTGATGCATAATCTGGTAAATGACTTGGCTCGAGTCGTGTCTTTCAATTTAGAAGCATGATTCTAAATTGTCATTCTTCAATGGCTTGGAGGGGTTGCCTGAATCAATTGGCTCACTAAGGCATCTTTGTCAAAGTATCTAGAACAAAATTAAAAGGATAATGTATCAACTATTCATATTTCAAAGATTTCAGTTGGAGCAGATTAAGTGTAATATAGGCCTGCCCATGCCCTATATTATGGTCAGTTCCTGTTCTTGAAGCTTTAGACTTTCATTAGAGAACCCAACGAATTATTCAAATATATACTTTAGTCTCTTCTTAACAGTATAGTATTATGGAGATAAAATGGGTATTAGCTGCAAGTGGTCTCATGCTCTTCTTGAATCCTAATGGAATGTCTTCACGGGTCTCATGCATTAGTGTTTGATGAAAGGGAATAAACTAGAAAGTGTTTGCCGTTTGTGTTGTATGTAGGGGTTGTGGCTGAGTACAAAGGAGTGAATTATTTTTTACTTGTTCTATCTCTGTGTTTTAGAATTCGGCAATTTATTTCATGTGTATTCTATTGTATTCTATTTCTTGTCGTATTCTGGTCAAAAAGCCACAGAATTAGGGATATACTAATCTCAAATGAGGAAATAAACCCTGACACGGCTCACATCTTTGCAGCAGTCTTCCCATGGGGGCAAGGATATTGCAGCAGCAGTTGGTTCCATTCCTTTCACGACAGTATCTTCGCAACTCAAACTCTGAAGGTTTGTCCTTTTGTCTTCCTCTTTCACGACAGTATCTTCGCAACTCAAACTCTCAAGGTTTGTCCTTTTGTCTTCCTTGATACCTGAGGGGGAAAAGAGTATATTTACTAAACTGAATGGTTAATTACTTAGGTTTTAATGCATGTTTCATTTCATGTGTACTCTAGAGTCTTTTAAGAAGCGTTCTCATCTTGAAATGCAGAAATACTGTTTTTAAAATTTTCATTTCTGTTCTTATTGTTTTTGACATTTTCTGGTTTTAGTTTTTCTTGGTCGAAGTATCCATTAAGCAAGGCTGATCTGTTAAGTTGGATCAATTATGAATGTGTCAGCTAATGATATTTGGTTTATATACTAGAGTGTTACTTGGATGCCACATAATCTGAACTACTTAAAGCTTGAAACTTCAACATAAACCTAAGATTGTTTTTTTTTTCCGGTAACTAGGATGCTCAGGAATTATCTTGGTAACTAGAGAGAAAAGGCTTTTAATTATCTTCTTGTTTTACTACTGCATGTTTGTTTTCTTATTTGACCTTTTTTTTGGGTGATTCGCAGCATCCTCTTGGCATTCTTCTATTAGTGCAATATTAATCAGATATGGACTTAATAAAAGGGGAGTCCAGACACGCACAAATCCAACAAACCATGTAAGTGAAGAAGATTCGGAAAATAAGGAAGCTGTCAGCTTAAAGCCAAATTCTGACCCAGAGAGCAGTACCAGGAGTTCTGCTGTAAAGTTTTCTGCCAACTCTAGTTTGAAAACATCCTCAAGGCATGATCTTGCTATGATTTTCACCTGTAAGGTCTGTGAAACAAGATCCATCAAGACAGTTTGTCGCGAATCCTATGAGAAAGGTGTGGTGGTGGCAAGATGTGGTGGCTGTAATAATCTGCACCTGATTGCCGATCGTCTTGGGTGGTTCGGCGAACCGGGAAGTGTTGAGGATTTCTTGGCTGCTCGCGGAGAAGATGTGAAGAAAGGTTCGGTTGATACACTGAACCTTACACTGGAAGATATAGCTGGAACAAAATCTTGAGAAGCTTAATTTGAAAAATACACCTGAACTTGAATTAGGTGGAATCTGGAGCATTTTTGTGTTGTGAAAGTTGGAAGGATTGTATACTTTACCTGCTTGGCTCCCTTTCGTTGTACTTCCTGTCGCTGTTAACACATCGTGTATATTTTTTTTTTTCCTTTATTATTATTCAGAAAAGTTGGAAGGGTTGAAATTTCGAAGCTGAGAAGATATTTGTAAAGATGCAGAGTTTGATGGAGATTTTGCATTTTTAATTTATTTTTTTATCATTCTAGAGTTAAGGTGTAAATTTGTCCGGAAGTTTTATTAAGGAACATTGGGCACTAAATTTTTTTTATACATATTTGTCTTGAAAATTTAAAATTGTAGCAATTTCACAAATGGTGACAATTAACATCACTATTTTAATTATCAATGTTAATTTGTTAACGGTATAGGGTAATATTGTTATGATTTCAAATTTCTGGGACAAATTTGTACTCAAAGAAACATTTTGGTGTTTAGCACTCTTGAATATAAACTTTTGGAATAAATATGCATTTTAACCCATCATCCTGAATAAACTTTTAATTTGATTTTAAATATAATATCTCTATCTATTTTGTTTCTCATATTTATCTATTTTTTCCAATGTAGTCTTTGATCAAATGATAATTCTAGTTAATACACTTCATTAGTAAAGATATTTTAAAAAAGACAACACATATTTATTATAATCAAGTAACTTACTAATTTTCTTAATATAAGATCTCACAAATATGGACATACACATTCGTGTGTTGCGGAGCCACGGGATGAAGCCATTGCTATCTCTAATGCCTGTTATTCTTATTAGATCATTTTATTCGAGTAAATTGTTTTTAAACATTTTGTTTTTTTTATGTAGAAAAAATATTTCAATGACCTCTGTTTTGAAAATTTGCCAAAATTGTAATAGGTCTACTACCTTGAAGTTGAGACTCCTCACGTGTTTTATGATTTTTACTATTTTTATTTATTTTAAATAGTAAAAGTCATGTAAAACCACACCACTTTACATACTTTATTTAAAATTATTCTGATTAAACTACCTTTTTGGTTTTTTTGACATTATTCACATAACTGAAAGAAGCCAAACTCGCAACCTCTTGTTAAAATCAGTACTTGAAAAAAATACATGGCACCAGTTTATTCTCAACAACCCTGACAAACCCAATAAATTTTGAACATTGTAGTTGTATACTATTACAATTTTGTTATTTTCATCATTCATTCAGTAAAGGAAACTCACATACACTACATTCACAAAGAGTTAAACCCACAATTTCATGCTTAAAAGACACTTAAAAGAGTATTTAGTACCATTATGGCACAAGGTGATTGACGAAGTACTATTAAACTTCATGCCAACCATTCTTGCTCGAATATTATCTTGATCTAACGCTAGCGATGTAACTCCCATCAGCAAAATGCTAAGCATTCTATGATTGTTTGGTTTTTATCTAACATGGATCTAGTAATGTGATTTATAGCGAACCATTGCTAAGTCTTCTTGACTTTGGGGTCAAGGTAAAGCGGAAGAGACTAAAAGTTTTAAGCCTTGTAATTTACTCTAATTACTAAATTTCAAATAAATTATGCTCTAGCTTCTTGTCATCTTTCTCTTACATATATGAATTCGCTGAACATGACAAAAAAGGCACACCCAGATTCTCCTGGAGTTCAGCAGTTAGTCAAAGACATGTAATTCTCTCTATCAGAACACTGAGTCTATTCATCATCCACTGAATTGTTGTCGTTCTTCACAATCTACAAGGAAAGCATTCATTCTGTTAGAACTGCAGAGGGTATTGTAAAATGTGAAAACTGTTCAATGCAATAGATGAAAAGAGCTTTGCTCAATTCATTAGTGCATAAAATTTATATGCTAAAATATACATTTAGTCCTTTAAATTTATATAATGTTTCAATTTAGTCTCTTAACTTTAAAAAATATATTTTTAATCTTTTAATCCTATAATTGTCAGCAAAAAAATGATAACTTTGAAATCTTAAATGTTAATAAAACATTTTCAATTGCTAATGTATTAAGTTTAACTTTCAAAATAATTATGATTGTTAAAAAAATATTGCTTAAGTCATACGATTTTAGGGTTAAAGGACCAAATATATACTTTTTAAAGTTAAAGGACTATCCTGAAACTTTGTATAAGGTTAGAAGACTAAATGCATACCTTAATCATATTTAAATTATCATTTCTCCTTTTCACCAATAATTGCCACTACAATACCACAACAAAGATAATACCTAGTTTCTTTATTCAAAGGATCATAATGAGTCTCATTATTGATATAACACAATGGTATCATGCAATCCAAATAGTCAACCTTATCTACATAAGAATTGTTGTTAATGTTTATTGTATCAAGTGACATCAGAAGAATCCAACAAACAGACAGTATTCAACTTAATTTAGCTGTATTATTTTTATTTTTCTAAAGACATAAAGTATTAGAATAAATAGCATACTATCACCAACACTGCATTACTCATTCAAAGTGTCCTATTTTATTTCAATGCATGAGTTGTCCAAAGTAGTAAAGGAAAAATAAATCTCCATCAATAGATGACAATCAGCCTTCTACCAAAACCCTAGAGTGAGGGAATATTCCTTTAACTTCATTAATGCAAGGCAAAATATCAAGATTCAGCTTCAGCAAAGATACAAGAGAAACACATGAATGAATAGCATGGCATCTTCTTAAGATGGATAAACGTGATAACAACAATACGAATTTAAAAGTTTAAACACTTGATTTCAAACAAATAACAATGATTCATAATCCACATTCATATCTCACAGAAGCATCCAAAAGAAAAACATGAGCAGCACACCAAAGGGTGATCACAGATAAACCACATCCTACAGAGCATTTAGAGATAACAGCACTTCATAAAAATTTTATAAAAAAAAAAAAAAAAAAGCCTTTGAATTAAACATTAGACGGACAATGACCACAAAAACTTGTATACACTACCTGAGATACATATTCTTTGATCTTGTCACCAACGGGTCCATCTAAAGCTCTTTCGGCAAGCTCATAAAATAAAGTATTGCCCTCAGGACCATTGACATTGCTCTTTTGTAAATATCTACGAAGGAAACGATAACCCAGGAGTTACTTCATTCCTCTTGAGAGATCAACTTTGGTAAGTAGACGTAACATAAACTGAAACAACTCAGTAAAAGACCACTAAATTAAGCCAATGCTCACCTTTGCTGAACAAGAAGTTCCAATGCATGCTTCACGTTTCCAAGTTGAGGATGGCTTTCTTGATTTTCAGACAAACCCATTCTCCTCATATGGCTAAAGAGACTTTCTACAGAGCATTGAGTTCTACCAGGTTACAAACAAAGCAGATGAACGGGTGAAAAATATTATTATTGAAGGGGAGGGAAAAAGCAGTAATTGTATTCCATCATTGAATCGATACTTCTATTATGCATTTAAAATTAATGGGCACCTTATAACCCTTGAGCTAAAGAAAATTTACAATAGCACCCCTAAGAGTAAGGTATTTTTAAATAAGCCCCAAAAATTAAGGAAATAGGGAAAAGAGTAGGAATACTATTCTCTCACTCAAGATGAGAGCATATATTAATCATTCCCAGTTTGGATAAGCGAACATCAAACTAGGTCCTTGATAAGAAAACCCACTGTTTGTTAATGTATAGGTGCATAAATCACCTCAATCATATTGTTCTCTATTTTTCGCTGGAAAAAAAAGCAATTGAGCTCTTGGTTCCATCCTGACAGACTAGATTCTTTGCAACGCTAATACTTCTTGATTGTCACACACTAACTTCATTGATCATAAAGAAGAAACTGAAGTCCGTCATGTAGCATTCCGAACCATATATTTTCACAGATTCTTTTAGCCCTGATCTAGTGATCTAACCTATCTGGGCACTTTAATATAGTTGCATTTGACAATCAAAAGTCTACTATATACTTATGCATGCACAAATAAATTGTGAGACTAAATTTGCAATCATACCTGCAGGAATTTTCCCACCTGCAAGATGCACTATGCTAACAATGACAAAAGTGAAACCAGTCAGATGTGCAGTATTTACATCTTCAACATATTTTTTATATACATTGGGAGGCAGCTGACTAATGAGGACATAGGATTTTGAATCAGCAACATCTGGAAGAAAGCATGCAAGTATAATTAGAGAAATGGGCATTAATAACTAGGAGAAGACTACAGACAGATTTGACGTGGTAAAAGGAATGCATTACGGTTTTCTTTTTCTTTTTCCCCCTTGCTTCTCTTTAACGATATGTACACGCCTTATTACAATATCAACAAAAACTGATCATATATATACCCCTATACAAGGTCAAATTTTTGTTTTGTTTTTTCCCCCCTTCCTTTGACCATATATGCACAACTTATTGCAATATCAATAAAAACTGGTCATACACCTATCAAAGGTAAAAGTATCAACGTCAGTTTATGTTCTCAAACCAAGCATAAAATATACTTCCTCATAGCTATAGTTTAATACCATTAATAAAAAAGGAAACCACATAATCTTTTAACAATCAAAATTCATTTTAAGGCATTATGATCCATAATGCTGAAAAAGCCAACATGATCAATGACAAATATGCATTAAAAAAAAAAATAGCAACCAAGCCCATGCATCATAAGATTAAAAAGCAAAAGGCCCATTTAGTGGTTCCATAAAGTTTGCATATATTTCTCAAATCATTCATTAAAATTTCACTGAAAATAATATTGGGATTCTAGAGGGTGACTATTGTCAAAGCCTTGGATGATCTAAACTGAAATAAGAACAACTTCATTTCTCACTTTGCTGAGAAAGTTGTGCCTGGTTTTTGGATGAAGGTTGAGATCTTTGAAGCTCTCTCATTTCATAGCCAAATATGGTTGAAAGCTTCTCTTTGGCCTCATTTATCACCGAAGCAGGAAGGTTACGCTGGTGATAGTTTTTTGTAACCAGTTGAGTAAGCTCAGTTCTCTTAATTGGGCACCCTGAATTTTGATGAGTTTTAAAAAGCATATAACGGATTACTTCTCCAACAAGCTTGTCCTTTTCCTGGAAGAAAAACATGAGTTTTCATTAATCAATTGATCTGACTCCAATAGTTTTTTTTTTTTTGGCCAAAAAAATAGTAATGAGCACTGCAGACACTCACCTCCATTGAAATTCCATATTGCGACCAATCCTCCACTGTACTTCCCATTCTGCCAACAAGATAGAGTACATTAAACTGATTTCATTGTCTCACCTATAGGGAATAGTACATCACGATATTAAAAAAATGGCAAAAAGATGAAGAGATTTAAAGGAGGATGCAGAGGGGCATAGAGGAGAGGGCACAGATTGAAGTGTCATTGACCTCCAAACACATTCGGTGATAAATAACACATGACATTCACGCCTTTACATGATTTCAGTATACATTTGCGTTCAGGTTAAGAATCATATTTGCACATGGTGTTTGAAGAAAATCACCAACACAGCTGCCTTAGTACAGAACCAGTAAAAGAATAAAATTAAGAATGAACGAATATAATTATTCCTTATCTGAGTAAATTTAACACAGACCCATGACGGCGGCGCCTTGATTTGTCCAAAAGATTCAGAGCAAAGAAGAGACGACGGAGCTCACCTGGGTCGAGGTCTCGAGGACGACTGGACGAGGCTCACACAGACGATGGCGGAGGCGACGATCGGCTACAAGGGTTCAGGTGGCAACGGTGGGTGCGGCAGGTGCAGTGGCGGCGACGAGGAGAACAGCGCCTGAAAGAGCGGTTGAGAAAAACAGAAAGGGGCGAAGGGTAAAATTGGGATATTCAAAAAAAGATGCGGGCAATAGAGTGCGGATGGATTTGTCCCCATTTCCCAGCTTTGGAGGGTGGAACTTTTTTTTGGGGGGGTTTTTGGGGGGGGGGGGGGGGGTTTCACTGTTTGATAATTCAAAATTTCTTTCCCAAAATTAGAAATAGCTGGAAGAGGTATATAAATAGAAAAAATGATTAAAAAAATATCTGTTAAATTTTAAAATAATAAATAGGTGATTTTAACAGATTTTGACATTGTCAAAACCTGCAACAAAAGTCCAAACTATTACTATATACGTAGCATGACCTAGTATTTAAAATTGAAATATATTAATTAAAAATGAAATATGTTAATTTAGAATTCTTCTTTTTTTTTTTTGATAAAATGGGCATTAAAGTTATTTCATAAAATTTTAAAATCTTTTTTTGGTCATATCACGTGATTAGAAGTTTGGCAAATTTAATGATTCAAATAAGAATTTGAGTTATTTAAGTGTCTTTTTAAGAGATTTTTCCTTATAAATATAACACTTCAAACATGTTTTGCTAAGTTAAAATGATTGCAAAATGCTTAATGAAACATCCGTCATTTCATCCTCCATTGAGTACTTATTCGGAAGCGTTACAGTTCAAGCGAATGATAAATTAAATCTATAAATTAAAAACTTATATTTTTATTCTCAAAGTACTATTCATTTGGTAATTCCAGATTTTTGGTTCAATTTTAAAAATTCATAACTAATTATAAAAAAATTGTATTAAGATGATTCAAGTCTCTATTTCAAATACCTATTGGGTCATTTATTTACTCATTTAATACAGAAAAATACATGAAGAATACTATTCATTTGTCAAACAATACTTTATAGTTTTTTGCCCTAATTTTGAAAAATCATATCTTTTATCACACACATCCATTTTATCTAATCTATTATTCATTTTGAAGTTTAGGATGTGCACTAATTATTCATAAAATATTATGGGTAAATTCGTTCATTTGTTTCACTTTTGCTCTATCTCAATTACATTGCTTTATGTTAAAAGGTTTATTCCCTTACTTCAAATTAACATGCTATAAACAATCCCTATTTTGCATGCAATCAGTCCAACATTCCATTAATCATCCACATGCATTATCGTATTCAATTTTACATGTCAACATCATCATTCATTATTAACTAACATCAATAGGTATGTTCTTGAATACATCAACATAAGGGATTACATAACGTAACATACATTTCTCAAATACTTCTCTTCTTTCTTTTAATCATCATCTTGTATTCCTCTTCCACAAGCATAATACCTATTATGATTGATTAAGAGATGATGAGATTCAAGAAGGGAGGGTGAGATTCGGAAGAATCTTAGTAGCAAGGAATAATAAAAATAATGCCAACAATATAAGGTTATTACATATCATACATTAACTATTATGCCATGAAAAGGGACTACATATTTATACCATAAAAAAAGCTCATTCATGTATATTGCCAAGGTATCAAATGCAAAGAGTTTAGCACATACCATCATCATCAGCAATAGCTCAACCACATCATGACATAAAACACAACAAATAACTAATGCAAGTTAACATTAAAGTTATGTGTTCTTGCTACCTTGTTCTAAGTCTTGATTTTTGCTTCTTCTCCCTTGGGTTGGAGGTCTTTCTTGCCAATGCTCAACTCCTATTCATCATGTAATAGGAGTATTCTAAGTATCAATTCAAAACAACTTCAATAATTCAATATAAACCCTTAACCCTTATCTTTGATTTTTGGGGTTTTAATATCATCTTTCTTAACATAATTCCCACATGCTTTTTTTTTTAACATAATTTTGCATGTAAAATCCATTTTTAAGCTCAAAATCTAACTCCTTTTCTATGAACAAGCTTTAGCCAAAACATATAGGGTTTTAGCACAATATTCCATTTTCAATTTTAATGTTTTTAAATTTACTTTCTCGCTTGGACCCTAAACAATTATTCATTCTAAACACATTGGAAATATCAAAATCATCAAAATTTAATCCTAACTCAAACTCTAGTCTTGGCCAAAATTATACAAAGGTTAAGAGGAAGGTGGATTCTTTCTAATTTCATCACAAAACCACTTGATTACTACTCTTTTCTTTCTCTTAATCATTAATCTAACTTCAATCAATCCTTTCCATAACTTAATCAACATTGGACAGGACCTTTTCATAGGATTTTATGCTTCCAAAACTCATCAAAAATCATAACCAAACTTTGTAATATATAGAGCATCATAAACTATATCAAAATTTACTATTTTACCTTGTATGGAAGCTTGAATTTGCTTAAGTTCTCTTGCTCTTCTTCTTTTCTAGAGCCAAAATTTACCCTCCTCTCCTCTCAATTTGGCTAAAACATTCATGCATGGGGGTATTTATAATGCCTCTTAAGTTGCTTTGCCATCAATTTTACACAAAATTATAATGGTTATGTGTCATCTTTTTCAAGCCTCCATGTAAGTTCAAGGACCTTACTTTTCCCTCAAAGTTGGAAAAAATTACCATTGCCATGTGTCATCGTCTCCATGCTACCACGTGATTTTACCTAGAAGGTAATTTCTTTCCAATTTTGCTTTTTAACAAATAGTAACATTCCATGACAATTTCTTTCTAATTTGCCTTTTGACAAATGCTAAAATTCCAATACTATCTCCTCATGAAAAATGGCACCAATAATGCAAAGAAAATAGAGAAATGTCCAAAAATAAATTCCAGATTATTCTTTCATCAATCTTGTAATATTGTACCATATCAGGTATTTTTGGGTCCTGGCTTACCCAATAATACTAAAATTTGTTCTCTTACCATAAATGGCTTTATGTGATATTATGATGACAAAAATTAGGTGAAAAGTGCCTTTAGGGTTTTTGTTCCTCAAAGGAAATGTCAAATTACTTTATTCCACTGTAACTTTGACCAACGCTTCCTTATGTTTTCTAGTTCTATAAATTCACTCCTCTACTACACTAGCTCCTTTTTATTATGAGAAAATTTTCTAATTTCTCTTAGACAAAAATTCAACCCGTAGATATTTCTTTTAAAGATTTTCCAGGTACCTTTTTTGGGAAATTTGGATTTAGATTTTTTTAAAGTCAACCTCTTCACTTTTAATGGTAGAAAATAATAATCTCCAAATTAATTTTCTTTTATTTTTGTCAGATTATTTGAGGCTTTCATATAATTAAAATAATTGATTTTGACTAATTTTTTCTAATTAGCTAAAACTCCCATAATTAGCCGAATTTCTAAAAATTTCTTAAATTCTTTCTCGGGATATTTTCGTTATTTTCAATCTCAAATGGCCCTTTATACCTCATTCCCACTTTCTAAAAGTTTTTTGAAATTTCGAACATATTTTTCATTGTTATCCTTTCCGCCCCCAAACTTGTCAAAATTATGGTTTGGTCCTTGCCACAATGTAACCTCAAGAATCATCTCATTAAGAACTTTAACATGACTTTTGGCTTATAATCATCTTAATTTCTTATAATCGGTCCCTGAGACTTCATCGGAGTCTCCATCTTCCTTGTTTCTCAGTACTAGAAAACGTTTACTTTGCAATTTGGTTTATGAGAATCATTTTATGCTTTCAGAAAATTTCTGGGACTTCTACCAAAAGAAGTCTGATAGCCTATCCATTTCATACTATCTCTTGCACTTTTACGCTTAAATTAGGGATATTACACTTAATATGAGTGCTTTCAATGTTTACGTACTTCATTTATTCCGGGGGAAAAAAAAACCATCATGAGCCTTAACTAGCCATAACTTATTCATTTGAGTATGTTAAGCTTCAATGTACTGAAGTTTTTAGAAAGTGTTTTTGAGTGAAAATCTTTCTTTAATAATTGTTAATGTAAAGTCAGGGTGAGTTATTTCTTACAAATTAAAAATGTGGTGTCTAATTGAGCAGAAATTGAAGAGTGAGGTATCTCTTGAGATTTGTTATAAGAGATAATAATTATAGTGATGTCCATTGCAAATTGTGGAGAATATTGAACATGTAATCCCCATGAATTTTAGGTAAGTTGAACAGAATCCCCCTAACATTTCAAAATTAAAGTTAATCTTCTTGAAATTTTAATTTTTAACATTAATAGTCCTGTTGTTAGTTGTTACTTATACTGTTAACTTACTAGAGGAAATTATAACGTCAAATTAATGAGGATGAAATTACAGCTAATATAGATTAATAAATTTATACCATAATGTGTAAAATCCTATTAAACTTTGAGTTAGTATAATCCCCTGATATTTCAAAATTTAAATTTAAGCTCCTTAAAGTTTTAATTAATAATATTAGAACCCAGTGATGTTACCTGTCCGCCAATCAAGATGAGTTTGTTTGGCGTTCCCCAAAAAAATGAGCTTGTTACTTTATACTCTTCTTCATATATTATGGGTTAAGGTGTCATCCTGAAGCATTTTGCCAAATATGTTTGGCACTCTAAAATACTGTGTTAAGTGCGTCAGGTGCGTTCAACACCCTTAATGTTTTAATTAAGAATATTGAAACCCAGTGATGTCACCTTTCCGCCTATCAAAATGAGCTTGTTTAGTGTGTCCAGAAAAAATGAGCTTGTTACTTTTATATGATTGGATGACAGTATTGTCTTCTTCATATATTATGTGTTAAAGTGTCACCTGAAGCATTTTGTCGAACACACTTTAAATTATTTTGTGATACGTTTGACACCTTAAAGTATTTTTTCAGATATATCTAGTATTTTAAAACATTTTTTCATGTGTGTCCAACACCCCAGAAAATATTAAAATTATACTTTACAATGCTTGATATACATTCATATAATGGACCTGTTGAGGAGTTAATGATGAAATTTAAATTGCTCATGAAATAATACTTTGAAAACACAATTACTTCAGTAGAAATTAATAATTGAAAAGTAAAATTACATAGTAAAATATTTGAAGATGTTGGATACAACTGAAAAAATATTTCAGTGTGTTGAATATATCATAAAATATTTTAGAATACTAAATACATCTAACAAAATATTTCAAGGTATTAGATACACCTTAACTCTATATTATGCCATAAATAAAACTTTTTTGTTTTCCTCTTCTATAAAAAAAATAATATTTTTTAAATTTTAAACTAAATTGAGTGAATACTAAATTATTATTATTTTTTACTATGTTGCTAAATTCGTTATATTTTCTTGGCAAATTACTCTATGTCACTACACCCAACCCAAGCACTTCTAGATGAAACCTTAATAAATTTAGTAAGACTGTAAAAGTAAAAAAGTTAGTAAATTTACACGTTACTTTTAAACTTAAAAATATTATTTTTATACAATGAGAAAACAAATATTATTTATGACATAATGTATGAAGAAGAGAACAAAATCATCCGATCACGCAGAAGCAATCAGCTTGCTTTGGTAGGGATTAGATAGGGGAAAAAGTAACAGCAAAGGATTTAATATTAAAAATTAAAATTTTTAAAGAGTTTAAATTTAAATTTTGAAATGCTAAGGGATTATATACTACTAGCCTAAAACTTAAAAAGATTTCGTATATTACAACATAAAATTTTTAATCCATATCAAATGTCGTGTCATTCCACATTAATTTCATTTGACGTAGTAATTTTTGTAACTTCAAAGAGATTAAATTTAAATCATAAAAGTTCACAAGGGCGTGGGCAACTTGCATAAAATTCAGCCTAAATGGATTTTAGCCTAAAATATGTAAACACAACAAAGATTTTTTTATTTGTTTGGCTGGCTCTTCTATGCTAATAAAAACTGTTCTCAAAATCTCATGCCAAATCTACGAAAGCTTCAAACTCTATAATACTTATTTAATTATTATAAATGTAATAAATAGTAAGAATTTTATTTCTTTTCCTTTTAATATCATCATATAAGATTTTTAAATAATAAAAACAGTATAAAGATGTCGTAATAAAATTATAAAGTTATAAGGATGTACTCTAATTATCTAACTAAATGATTATATAACTATCTATAAAAATATATATTTATTTTGTGATGTATAATTACTGGAAGTTATATATTCACTAAAATAGTGACAACTTTTATTCTTAAAAATAAGTTTTAATATTTAAGTAAAAATTAAAAACAGATTATTAATACAAAACATTTTTAATTTCAAAAAAAATTTAAAATTAGTAACAAAACACTTGACATGATATAATCGTCTCTTTATCGTTAAGTTTACCAAAGGAAGGCTTAGTTCCTGGCATGTAACTAATTGCTGGTAATGAAAGAAAATTTTTGTCTTAAAAGTTCTTCCAAGTGAGAGAAACTTTGTGTGGCTTGTTTGTAGATTGTAATGTTGCTAATGCTTTTAGAGAATTTTTGAAGATAAAACTGAGCAAAATCATATTTACGAATATAAACGTGTCAACATTTAGTTTAAGATTTTGTTTAAACGCAATGGAAAAGACTAAAGAAATGAAAAACAAAGAGAACAAAGAAAACAGGAGATATGCAACATGATTTCTTCTAAACTAGTTACTCATTTTTTTAGCCAAAATTTAATAATTCTAATAATGCTAACCATCATAAAGAAGAAATTTAGTAAGACATTTGAAAGAGCTACCATAACCATAAATAGGGATAAAAATAGGTTAAACGGCCTGTCAAAAGCCCGTGGCTTAGCCTATAATCGGCCTGACATGGCTTGGCCTATTTCCAAATAGGAGCAGGCTCAAGCCTATTTAAAGGCATGTTTCTTTTAATAAACTAGACCCAGGCTCTTTTTTTTAAAAAAAAAAAAATTCTCATTGCAAAATAAAGTATACAAAGTTAGGCGATATACAAACAACATGATTTACATGATTAAATTGAAAGTGGAAAAAATTTTTAAGGAATGCCTAACTATAGCATGAATACTTATCAAAATATTTTCAGTAGTATAATTCTCACTAGAAAAGAGACAGTGATTCCTTCTTCCCATAATTTCCAACAAGTTATGCAAAATCCAATTTTCCAAGAATCCTCTGGATTTGGATGCTGCCGCTAATGAGTTAACCAGTAAGCAATGTCTTTCCCAAAAAAATCTAGGTACATATCATTTGGGAGAACTTTCTTCCACATCGAGGAAGCTAAAGGACAAACCTTAAAGACATGATTAAGATTCTCAATGTCCGCAAAGCAAAGAGTACATCTCTGATCTGATGTTATACCTCTTCTATATCTTTCAGCATTAGTGAGCAATTTTCCTTTAATAAGAAGCCAAGTAAAGGTCTGTCCCCTCTTAGCCATTGGAAGCTTCCATATATGGGTCCACTTTTTTTCAGCATTGTTCCAATTCAGGTTTTCTGAAGCATGATAAGCAAATCTAGTGGTAAAATCTCTAGATTTCATCAAGTGCCCAAAGCAGGAATGGGGTTAAGCAGTTTGATCAATCGAAATTGCTGTTAAATCTTTAAGGACATGTGGAGGTGAAAGATTATGAATCATGCTCCACTTCCATTGACCATAGTCACCTATAAAATTAGAAGTGGGTTGTTAAAGATCATTTTTAGGCATGGGGCTAAAGGATAAATTCTTCAACGGGCCACAATCTCCAATCCAAAAGTCTAACTAAAACTGGATTTTACTTCCATCACTGTAGGCCTCCACCAGAGTTTCCTCTAGCTTCGTCCTGCTCAGTCATAGTTTACCATCTTTCGGGTCCTAACAAGTATGCTCTCACTCAAACCCTTCATAAAAGATCAAGGTCGGTCAGTGGTGCAACCTACGAGAGGATCCCACCAATCAGCTTCCTTGCGCCATCTATTTTCAAGGCTAGTTGATTCCGCAGGTGAGTTGTTACATACTCCTTACCGAATTTCAACTTCCATGACCACCATCCTGTTGTCTTAATCGACCAACACCTTTTGTAGGATCTAGGTTAGCACGTAGTTGGGCACCATAACCCGACTTCCGGTTCATCTCGCATAGCCAAGGCCTGTAAGGGAAGTGGATAAGTAGCAACAGTGGATTACGTACTTTGATAAGCATAATCCACTAGTGTTGAGGGCACACTAGATGTGCGAATGGCTGGAGATTAGACTACCCGACTAAGGAAAAACTTTAGAACGATGGATTGCTCTACTGAGATCAAAGTGTAGATGGCAATCTACGAGGTAAAAAGGAGAAATGGATAGGAGGTGGAAGAACTCAAAAGTAATTAGCTAAGTTGCTGAAATCCCAGTTACTTGGGAATCTTTTAAGGGATAATTTTCTAGAAGTAATCCCTTGAGATCAATACAGGATAAGAAAGAAACTGAACTCCTCACTGCAAAGCAAGTGGAAAATGAATCTTGTGATGAGTTTTTGACAAGACACATTAAGTTATCTCAGTACCCTGCCTATTTATAACACATGGATGATGAATGGTAGTTTGTTGAGAAAGTGATTAGAGATTTAAGACCAGAACTTAGGGCCAGAGGGTAGCCCGAGATCAGTTGGGAATATTAATAAGGTAGTGAAAGCTTGCTAAATCACCAAAAGTAGTTGGAATCGTTATGACTGTACCAAAACAATGTTGAGGGTTGATAAACCTTAGGCAAGGATGATGATTGAGGGAGTTTTCCATTTTAGTGATAGCCCAAAAGGGGCATGTATCAAGGAGAACTGAATATTTTTAGACAGGCTTGGATTTATGAAAATTATGGGAGGAGTCACAAAGACCGGTGATATCCAACGGACCAGAGTTTATACCTTTATTTTAGAAAACCCAGACAGTTTACATGGAAGTATTGCCCTGGGGGCAGGAGGAAGCTAGTGAGTCACCTGAGGTGACTTGAGACTTGATCGGTATAATTAATTGCACAGGGTGCAATATTTGATGCGGGCGCCTGCTATTTGATTATACCGAATGGTTATGAGTGGTAATTCGGTTTTACTGGGAAATATTACCACATGATTTTCACTCCCACTAACACTAGAGTAGTGACCTCTGGTGTGTTTGAATCATATTATCCAGTGTATATATTGCCATGCCATCTTTGATCTGATGTGCATATCATCTCATGACATTGATTTGAAATGTTCTCCTTGACTGTAAAATTTGAAACTCAAACTTTCCCCTCCTAAGGAACTTATCTCTTGCCTAAAGGTAAGATTGAATTTTACTAGTGAGGCTCAGATAGAGAAATAATTAAGAAAAGATTGTTAAAGGTATATGATACTCTCGGTATAAGCAGAGGTAACAGTGGAGATAGAGGAAATACTATTGATAAGGGAATGTCTGGAGAAATTCTCAAGAGAGATTAATGAACTTCCCTTAGAAAAAGAAATTAGAAAGTGTGATGGAAGTAGTGCTAAAGACGGGTTTAATTTAAGGGCTCCTTATTGTATGACCCTGATGAAACGGTTGGGAATATAGTAAGGCCATCAGAGGTAAGGGTCTGCACCTTAGAACAAAAGTAGAGTAACAGGCCAACTCTCATATGATCAATATGACCTCAAGAGAGGCAAGGTGGTAGGATAAGATGTTAAAGGTTGTTTGAACCCTTGAATAAGGTAGAAATCCCTAAGGGATGGTAAGCCAAGAAGGATAGATGTTTAATGATATTGAATGAAGAATTGACGATGAGTTAGGTGCCTGGCATAGACATAACACAGCAAGTTGATTAAATATTCGTTGTGTGATGTGATTAGCATATGATGATCAATACCTGACCATAGGAATGATTTGTCAAAAGGTAAAGAAGGTTAAACAGAGTAGAGTCAGGCAAGATCCCTCTTAAGGATCGAGTCGAATGGAAATAGATGAGTATATAATAGTTAATGGGTGTATTGGGAACTGATATGTGATGAGAAGTGAATAAGGTCTCAATGGTGCCTAAAGCTTGAGGGTGCTTGGATATCAATAATATTAAGGACTATATGATATTCCTTAGTGTCTCTAAACAACTACGAGTATGCAATGATGGCACCCAAAATAGTGTGAAAACCGAGAGATGAAGTTCCCAATAAGAAATGCCATTGCCTATGGAATTATATAATTTCAGTGGAGAAGCTCCCTTTTAATAGGGATAGAGAATTAAAGGGTATGCCCTGACAAGGAATTGAATGCAAGGAAGGACTCAGCCACGAAGTAACTCTCTGAAAGTGGATATGATCCCCTGTCACAGAAAGTATATTGCTCTCGTGACAGTAAGTTATTTTCGGTAGGAACCATAGTGAATAGGCTAAATGGAGTTGATAGTGATATATCCTCCATTGGTAATTTTAGTAATAGTGATAGTGGGATATAATTAAGGCAGGATACGGAGTGGATCTTAGCCTGAGGAGAGTGAAACTAGTCAAAAGTAATGGGAAAGGTATTATGACGCAAATATGTTTGACTCCTATAACTTAACAGGATACCGTAGTATGGTAATGAGTGATGAGAGCATAATAGTGGAAGCCCTATCCCCATGTTAGTTAAATTGAGAATATAATAGTTGATGGTTGCACTAGGAGCTGATTTATAGAGAGAGATAAGTAAATTCTCGATGATGCTTAGACATACGGTAATGTTTGGGACTAGTAAGTATTCCTTTATGTCCCTAAGGCATCAATAAGAAGTGCGACCATAGCACTCAGGCCAGTAAGGAATGTAATAAGTGAGATTTTTTATGGATGGATGCCACTACCATGGTGATCAAATGAGTTAGGTCAAGAGGCTTCCCTAATAGGGATTTGACATACAAGAATATGCCAGGACAGAGATTAAGTAACCGGAAGGTCTTGGCCACAGAATATCTCTCAAATTGGAAGGTGATTCTCCAATGTAGGGTTGACGCCGCTCTACTAGGAGTGAGCTGCTCTCTGAAAGGAAGGAAGGGAAATGGTTACAATGGAGTTAACCTTACCCCAATGAGAGTAAAGCTGGCCAAGAGTAATGAAAGGATGGAATACCTGAGAAGATAACAGAGATGATTTTTCAAGAGCTCTCCTGTAAGATGAGAAAGAAAATTGTAAGACATGACAGACTGGCATGGATATGATGACAAGCCCAGAAGGCGATAGACGTAAACCAATAGTCCAGAAAATTACAAGGACACAATGAAAGAGAAATGGCCTGAGGTAGCTAAAAGTTAAGAGAAAAGGAAAGACAAGAAAGATGAATAACTTCGAAATTGATAGAAAGATTTGATTAAGGCCTAAGAAGGCAATACTAGCATCTATGATTAGTCTTGGGGAATGATTAGTTAAGTCACCAACTAAGGGTAGGCAACTTATTCTCTAACTCAGTCCACTGGTCTAAAAGCTCATAAAGAGTGGAACATGGCTCAGGTAGAATGGGAAAGAATCTAGGGTCATAGTAGATCCTGAAGAGGCTTATGGGAGAGTGGGGTAGCTCTCAAGGTCAAAGTAAACCAGGCCTAAAGGAAAGTTATTGAGCCATAAAAGTAGTATCTCTTTATGTCACCGAAAAAAAAAAAAGTAGTATCTCTTTAGAGCGGGAGAATGAGATGACCAGGGATGAGTCTAAGATGGGAAAACCTCCTCAAGTTGGTAGCTAGTACAAAGAGAGTACCCTTGACTTTTCCACAAACGCTATTATTGTTAAATAGGCCGAGCTCAATTCTGTTCCAATCAACAAAGGAAAGTAAGAATTAAGAGAACCACAAGCTATAAGTCTTGAAGGTTATACATTCAGGCAAGCTATATGTGAAATAAGAATGTAAAAGAAAGAAGATAGACCCTTAAGGTAAAGAAGAGAAAGGCAGAGTATACCGAAAAAACCTGATAAAGGTAGTATTAAAGGAATTTGAGATGCCGTGGTATAGTAAAATACTAGGAAAATGAGTACACTGTCATGACATTATTATGAGACAACAAGTCTAAAGTACAGGAAGAATACGAGCAATGATGATAAAATACATAAAAGCAAAGGCGATGCTCATATAAATGATAGAAAAGTAACAAAGAGGAAGCTATGTGAGTATGAATTCCAGGATTGAAACCTAGCAACGAGGTACAATGAGAAGTTGAAAAGTCCAAGTTAAGTATAAATAGAGATATCCTCCTCAATTAACCTCTCATTAAAGATAAGAATAGAGGTTTGACCCGAAAATTTCGAGGACGAAATTTATTTAAGGGGGCGAAAATGTCACATCCTGGTAAATTTAGCATTAATAGGAGGGATGAAAAATTTGGTTAAAGGTCACTAGGAAAAGAAGATTGGCTAAGAAGACTAGACAAGGTGTGAGACCCAAAAAGGATCTGGACTGATATTTTCAAATTTATCAGTCTAGGAAGGGCAAAATGGGAAAATTTGAGAAAAATTCTAAAAAATTTCCTATAAATATAAAATTGGTGAATTAGAGGTTTTAAAATCTCAATGGAGGCCCTAGAGGTAAAATTTGGTGTCAAAATAAATTATTACGAAATTTCCCAAACAAGAAGGTTTTTTGAGAAAACAGTAAAAAAATTGAAGGAAAATAATTATTTTAAATAGCTATAGGCCTCAATAATTATGAAAAAAATATGGATTAGTTATATAAATATTTATGGGAATTTATAAAATTAGTTTCAGGCCTTGTAAGTGTAGGAAATTATTTTTGGGAATTTATTTTCCACGGTTTTACTCATAAAGGCCTAATCAGAAAAAATTCAAAATAAATAATTAGAGCTGGAGAAAAATTATAAAAATTTTCAGATCATGTCCTTGTATTAAAAGATGATTTTTCATGAAGACAAATGAATTTTTTGAGGCCTACAAAAATTATGAAATGTTACTAGTGAATAATAACCGATAAAGTTTCAGAATAGTTCGGGATTGTGATTTAGTTTGTGGGCTATCTCTTTAAGCCATCTTAAACCATTTGTGGGCCCCACATTGAGCCAAATTTAGGCTCAATTTTGTGACTATTCTGGAGCCTTCAAATTAATTAAAGAAAAACCCAATTTTCATGGATAAATCTTGGAATTTTCTAGCAAAAATCCACATGGCATGATCTGAAGGTATCTTGCATTGGATGACAGCCAAATAACCCCCCTTAGATGGCATTTGGTCATCAAAAATGAGGGGGGAAATGGCAAATTATTTTGCCTATAAATACCCCCTCAAAATACCCAAAAATAGATAGAAAATTGGTAAAACAAGGGGAGGTGCTGCCTATTTCGTTTCTTGAGCTGGACACTAATTTTAATAAGTGCTTTTGGACAAGAAATCATCAAGCTTTAGTCTAGGATTCACCAAGGTATGTTTAAGCTTTATTACAGTTGAGATTAAAGCTTGTTTGGTTAGGTTTTGAAGTGAAATTCCAAGGGGGAGATGCTGTAATTTTCGTCCAACATGCTTATGCTTTAGGAAAGGATAGAAATCTTAAATATAAAGTGGAATAAGTATGATTAAATGGTATTTGTATTGACTTTTGGAAGAAAACCAACTTAGGTTTCCTTAAGGGTTCAATTCGGCCATGACTTGTTCTTGGGGTAGGAGTTTGTTTTGGTGTGTTTTGATGATTCCAATGAGGTCAAAAGGTGTTTTTTGTGTAGGGAAACACTAAGGAAAAGTATTTGAAATCATTGGAATAAAAAATTATGCTACCCTATTCGGCCAGGCTAAAATGAAAGGGAAGGAGTGTGATTTTGATAAATCTAAATTGATATTTGCATTCTACATGAAAAATTATGTACAAATAGACCAAGAGATTGATGGAAACAAAGAGGGAATAATTATGTCAAAAATCAAGGAAAGAGGGGTTTAATTAAGCTTAATGTCAAGCATTGGTGTTTATACTTGAATTATTGATGAATTAGAATGTGTTTATGCATGAATTGATAGGTTTTGTGGAGAAGAAACAAGGAGAACATTAACCTGTTGAAGAGGCCAAATTATATCAAGTATAAAAGAGGTAGCTTTGAATCTAATTTGATTGTTTTTCTTACTTACTTAATGTGTATGTGTTGCTTGAATTATTGATGAATTGGAATGTGTTTATGCATGAATTGATAGGTTTTATGGATAAGAAACAAGGAGAACATTAACCTGTTGAAGAGGCCGAATTACATCAAGTATAAAAGAGGTAGCTTTGAATCTAATTTGATTGTTTTTCTTGCTTACTTAATGTGTATGTGTTGCTTGCTTTATTTTTCTATGAATTGATTGTTTTATACTATGGTGTGAAATGCTCTTTGGTATTTGATATGCTTTGGCTAAATGCACATTGATATGAAAAGTGAATATGTGCTCAATTCCTCGGTGGAATGATGTGCTATTCATATGATTAGAATTGATTATGGTGCTTTGCGACATGTCACATTCTATAAGGCATGATTAACATGATAATTATGATTCATTGCTACTGAGATTTCTATGAAATCTCACTCCCCTCAATGTACAAACAATAATAGAAATCTCAAGTGGTGCCACCAAGGGCAAGGAGAAGGGATAGGAAGTCATAATTGAAGGGGATTAAGCTTAATGTTATTGAAATAATGTTTTGTAATTATGTACATTGTTTTTTATATGTATAGATTTATATTGAATTGTATCAGTGACAAGGATGCCTTGCATGTGAATAATTGGTTGAGGAATCATAGTTAAGTATGTGCCATATGATTAGAAAAGCTAGATGAAAGGAAAAGGAAAAGAAAAGGTAAGAATGGTATGAAAAAGGAATAAAAGTTGACTTTTTGGGAGTAAAGTTTGACCAATATGATTTTGAGCAATCGGATGAATCTGAATCTAAAATTTGATATTCTTATAGATCTCATTTTTAGTTTTAAAAAAAATGATAATTTACTAAATTTGGGATTCTGTATAGAAAGTTATGCCGTTCCAAAGTTGGGCATAAATCCTGGAAAATTAGAAAATGACCAAATGAACAGTACCACTTCAAACAAAATCTGGGATTGATACCTGAGATCTGAATACCAATGAGTTTTTTTTTATTAAAGAGCATGTCAACAGCTTTCTATAGAATTTAGAACCATTTCATTTCAATTTTTCTACAATTAGTTATGAATTTTCAAAATTAGCAAAAATTTCAGTGAATAGTGAATAGTAACTCGAAACTAAAGTTAAAATTTTAAAATTTTCTCATATTCAAGGCTTATATAATGGTTTCGAAAGGTTCCAATTATTATATAATAAGGTAATAAATGAGGTGTAAGACTTTTTGGTGTCAGAGCCAGGCTCTTTGACAAGCCTATTGAGCCTATCAAGCGGCTTGGGCATGTTCTATTTATATATGCATATATATATAAATATTAAAGGTTATAATTATAAATTTGTAGTTAACCTTTCTAGAAACCTATTTTGAAAAGCATCATTTTATCCCATTCTTATTTAATCTCCCTCAATTCACAATCAAAGAATCCTAGCAAAGTGCCCCTATCACGACCTCTCCTCCTTTCCTTATCAGTCACTACTCGCCAATCACCATCGTAAGTCTAAGCTTGTCAGCAACAAGCCTCTCCTCTCCTCCTTTCCTCGTCAAATAAACTAACGATCTCTGTCAACATCTTCAGTCTTGAGGAGGTATTCAACTTTTCTTCTTTTAGTTTTGATTACTCTGCAATCTACCTTGAATGATGATTTCTTTTTGTTGAAGGATGCAGGCCCAAGCCCACTTAGTTGGACTCACTTATTAGTGTTGCGTTATTTATTGTTAATTATCTTTATCTTAGGGATAGATTAGATTAGATAATATCTATCTTATCTTTTTCAAATTTCTTTTATCTTTTCATCTTTAATTTACCCTACTTAGGGCTATATATGTATCAGTTTGAACTCATTGAGTTGAATAAGAGGCTAAGTCTTCAAATGCTTAGCTGAGTTCCTAAAGTTAAACATAGTATCACGAGCCAGGTCAGAACATTGACGTTCTGTTATTGGTTTCATCGAGTTGACTATTGTAGCATGTGCAAAAATTCCTTCTAGCCTTAGTCGACTCACACTTGATAATCCTTTTGGATTCAGACCTCCGCATCACATCAATTAGTATGTGATAATCTCGCTCAAACGATCCTCTTTGATTTCATGCTTGTTTTGCATGTCTCCCCTATGTGATAATTATTCTCAAACAGATACAATCAATTTTGCACATTCATGTGCAACGCCTAGAGTGATCCTTCGATGGCGAGCTCTCTTGTTCAGTTCAGCAAGTATAGTTCTGCTAGCACTAGTTCAGTTTCTACCCAGTCGTCATCAATGATTGGTCTGGTATTATCAAGTGATTCAGTTCACATCATCACATCTTACGAGCTAGATGGTGATAACTATCTTCCATGGTCCCAAACAGTGCTATTATTTATTAGAGGACGTAACAAAAGGATTTCTTGATGGGAGTTCGCATCAACCAACCTCATCTGATTCCAAATTTACTACTTGGTGCACAAAAAATAGTCAAGTGATGTCTTGGCTCATCAACTCAATGACACTAGAAATTGGAAGAACTTTTATGTTATATGAAAGTGCACATGATATATAGGAAGCTGCAAAAGAATTATATTCTTCTGCTTCCAACGCTGCTATTCTATTTAAAATAAAGGGACATTTGTATGCTTTGAAACAGGACGACATGAATGTCACAATTTATTATAATACATTAGTCCAGCTGTGGCAGTAGATTGATCTCTATGAAGTTCATCAATGGTCATGTAGTACGGATGCCAGGTATTATCAAAAGCTAGTTGCGACAGAATGTATCTATAAAGTTTTGTTTGGCTTGAATCCAGAATTTGAAGATGTTTGTAGTCGTATTTTGAGCAACTCTAAATTACCCTCTCTCAGAGAAGTATTCTCTACTGTTAAATGAGAAAAAATTCGTAGACATATTACTGGAAATTTAACTTCTTCTCTATCAACTAATTCCTCTGTTATGGCTGCTCGAAGCTTAAATGATAGTGATGGAAAGAATAAAAAAGGCAATCGTCTTTATTGTGATCACTGCAACAAGGCTGGACACACAAAGGACACTTGTTAGAAGATACATGGACGACCCAAAAATAAGCAGAAAGGAAAGAAGGAGGGTCATGGTTACACTACAATTGTGGAGAAAGAACAACAGCTTGATCTCTAACAACCACAGGATCAGCTGAATCAAATATAAAAGCTTCTCAATTCACATGAGAAGGACAAGCCACTGAGAGTAAGTAGTGCCACTGGATTGGTACCTACAAAATCAGGTATGGTCACAGTCGCCCATTCTTCTGGTTACCAAGATTCTGATATATGGATAGGTGATTCAAGGGCTACTGATCATATGATTGGGAATATCTCTATATTTGAAGATCTTTGACCTTGCCTAGAAAAATGGGTTGTTAAAATTGTTGATTCCTTATATATGGATGTTTCTAAGATTGGAATAGTTGTTCTATCACCCACTGTTATATTATAAAATGTCTTATATGTTCCTAAGTTAGCTTGTAGTCTTATATCTGTTGCTAAGCTAACGACATCAACAAGGGTAATGTTAACTTTGAGTCAAATGATTGTGTTTTCAAGGATATGAGGTCAGGAAGGACGATTAGCTGGTGTCATCATGAAAGAGATCTCTATTATTTTGACAGGCAAAAAGTAGCAGTAAAGCAGGCATGTGCCGCCAGTTGTAATTCCTCCAAGTTTGCCACTTGTTTAGTATTTAAATCTATCATTAGTGAAATAAAACTTCTACATCTTTGTTCTGGTCATCCTAGTATACATTATTTCAAAAAATTGTATCGTCAATTTATGCACAGAGATCTTTCTCAATTTACTTGTGAAATTTGTTCTATTGCTAAACATACCCAAAATTCATATCCTGCCAAACCTTCCCAACCTTTCAACCTCAATCTAATCCACAGTGATGTTTGGGGAGCATCAAGGGTTACAAGTCCTAATGGGGCACGATGGTTTGTCACGTTTATAGATGACTATACTCTCTTTACATGGCTATATCTTCTAAAAGAAAAATATGAAGTTCTACCTATCTTTCAACAATTTCATGTTCTAATAAAAAAATCAATTTCAAATTGATATTAAAGTTTTGCAAAATGACAATGCCAAAGAGTACTTTAGCACTGCATTTGAAAATTATCTTACCTCTCACGGCATATATCACCAGAGTTCTTATCCTTACACTCCTCAATAGAATGGAGTTTCAGAACATAAAAATCGCCAAATCTTGGATATGTGCATATTACTTTTACTAATTACAAATGTTCCTAGTCAATTCTGGGGTGATGCAGTCATCGCCTCTATCTATCTCATTAATCAAATCCCTTATAGGACACTGAATTTCCAAACACCTCATCAAACCCTTCTTGAAACTTACCCATCTACTAGAATTTGGAATACCTTACCTCTTAAAATTTTTGGATGTATTGCTATGTTCACACATCTCATACTACTAAACTTGATGCTTGTGCTCTTAAATGTGTCTTTCTTGGTTACTCTAATACCCAACTAGGCTATAGTTGCTATCATCCACCTATGTGTAGATACTTTGTCCCTTCTGATGTCACCTTTGATGAAAAGCAATCCTACTTTCCCAAAATGTCCATTCAGGGGGAGAATTTTAGAATAATAATCAAGAATGGCCATTTTTAATGACTATCCTACAACAATACAACCTAAACCTACTCCTTCCTATATCCAACCATCCTATTGCCAACCACTAGCTGAAAACCCACAAAATACCCTTGGTGACTCTAGCCATGAATCTAACCATGAGATGAATGTAAATAATGGGATTAAGGAACCATATTTTGCTATCCAGAACCCAGAAACAGGCAAACAAAACTAGAACAACAAACGAGAGTAGAGGAATCAAGTATATCATGCCAATCATCTAACTCTACCTTAAATCCTCCACTTGATGATCGGGGTTGGCCTATTGCCTTATGAAAAAGGGTAAGATCTTGTACTACCAAGCATCCTATTGCTAATTTTATTTCTTGTGACCGATTATCCCCTACTCTAAGAGCTTTTACAACTAGAATATCAAATGAGGGTATTCTCACAGATATCCATGAAGCCATGGAAATTCCAAAATGGAGAGAGGCTATCAATAAAGAAATGACAGCCTTAACTAAGAATGGCACTTGGGAGCTGACTAAACTTCCAAAAAGTAAATCCACAGTAGGGTGTAAATGGGTTTTGACAAAAAAAAATATAATCCAGATGGGTTAGTAAATAGATATAAAGCTAGATTAATTGCTAGAGGATTTACTTAACAATATGGAATTGACTACCAGGAGACATTTGCTTCCATAGCAAAACTCAACACCATCAAGGTACTTTGCTCCCATAGCAAAACTCAACACCACCAAGGTACTTCTCCGTTTAGTTGCTAATCTTGACTGGCCTTTAAATCAACTTGATGTGGAAAAATGCATTTCTCAATGCTGATTTAGAGGAAGAGATATATATAGATGTCCCTCCAGGGTTCAAGATAGTGAGAACAAACATAAAGCTTGCAGATTGAGAAAGTCATTATATGGCCTTAAACAAGCTCGACATGCTTGGTTTGAAAGGTTTATAAATGCAATCAAATGAAAGGGTTACAATCAATGTCATGCAATGATACTCTCTTTATTAAACATAATAATGGGAAGCTAGCTATTCTGATAGTGTATGTTGATGGCATCATTATTACATGTGATGATACAAAAGAACTAGAAAGTTTTAAAAAAAATTTTGGCTGTAGAATTTGAGATCAAAGATTTAGGATCATTGTGATACTTCTTAGGAACGGAAGTTACAAGATCTAAAATGGGCATAGTTGTCTCTCAAAGAAAATATACCCTTGACCTGTTAAAAGAGACCGGTATATTAGGTCGTCGACTAGCAAAAACACCCATGGAAATGAATCTCAAGTTGATCACTAGAAAAGATTTTCCTCTTACTGATAAAGAAAGATATTAACGACCGGTGGATAAGTTAATCTTCTTAACTCATATAATGCTAAACACCTCCTATGCAATAGGAGTAATAAGTTAATTCTTGAGTCGTCCCAACAAGGACCACATGACTGCAGTATACAGGATATTGTGCTATCTAAAGACTACACTAGGAAAAGGGCTTTATTTTAAGAAAGGAAGCTGAAGAGGAATAGAGATTTATTTATATGCTGATTGGGCAAGATCAGTAGTTGATAGAAGATCTACAACTGGTTATTGTTCCTTTGTATGGGAAAACTTAGTGACATGGAGGAGTAAAAAAAAATCAGTGGTTTCTAGAAGTAGTGCAGAGGCAAAACTAAGAGCATTAGCTCAAGGAATCTGTGAAGGTATATGGCTTGAGAGGCTCTTTAAGGAGCTAAGGATCACTTGTGATAAACCAGTGAAAGTTTGGTGTGATAACATGGCAACTATTAAAATTGTGAAGAATCCTGTGTATCATGATAGGATGAAACATGTCGAGATCAATTGCCATTTCATCAAAGAAAAAATAGAGGACAAGCATGTTGATGTTGTATATACTCCATCTAGTCAACAAGTTGCAGATGTTCTAACTAAGGCATTATCAAATGTCAAGTTTAAAGAATATACAAGCAAGCTAAAATGATGAACATTTATTCCCACCTTGAGGGGGAGTGTTGAAGGATGTAGGCCCTAGCCCACTTAATTGGACTCACTTATGAATGTTGCCTTATTTATTGTTAGTTATCTTTATCTTAGGGATAGATTAGATTAGATAATATCTATCTTATCTTTTTCAGATCTCTTTTTATCTTTTCATCTTTAATTTACCCTAATTAGGGCTATATATGTATCAGTTTGAACTCATTGAATTGAATAAGAGGCTTAATTGTCAAATACTTAGCTGATTTCCTAAAGTTAAACACTTTTTATATGAGTATTATTGTTGCAGAGGCATCGGCGGCAACAAAGGTGGTTCTTCTTTTGGTATTTATAACTTCGTAAGCTTTTGATAAACATGTTCATTTTTTCCTTATTCTGTCATTGGTTTTCAACTTTTATGCTTATTGTTTATTAGTTTATTGTTATCAAATTCTAATAAGCTTGCCTTGCAAAATCATTGGTTTATGAGCTCATACAACCATGCCTTCTTAGATACTTTTCCTACTACACGTCACCAACAATTAACCATGAAAAATAGCCCCTCTATGAATTTGGATTATGTTTATTCCTTGTATTATGGCTTTTTTAACTACATCTTCTCCTCTAAAAACTATTTTTAAGTCAGTTTATTAGTGTAATTTGAAACACAAACAACAAAAATATTTTTACTTTTCTGGTTCCCTCAAGGACAACTACAATTTCTAGATTATATCTATTTTGCAAAATCAAAGCAGCTTTCAATTTCTGTTATTGCTATTTTTCTGCATAATTTGAATACCTTTGGGAAATGTATATGCTAAAATATAGATATGCACAAACACAAGAGGAATAAATGCAAGAATTATTTGCCTTGTTTCTTAATTAACATATCAAAGTAATATATGCGTGTGTGTGGGCGCGGGCGCATGTGTAGTAATATGGGTATGATGGTGTGAAAACTATAAAAATTCAGCTATGGCACTTTTAAATTAGAGCATTGCTAATCAGGAATTTGGACTTGCATATGATGATGAAATTGACTTGCAAATCAAAGCATTCAGTAAAAAAGATAGGGTGATTGATGGATATCATTCTAAATTGAATGAAAAATCAATTGAAGCACTTATTTGTGGTGATGATTGAATTTGCAACAAGTATGGTTTGAAAAAGAAACTAAAAGTACAAATTTTGCATCATAACGATAATACCATTTCTTATATTTATTTATTACTTGTTAAATTTTATTATTATTTAATAGACATTTAATTTCTCCTTCTCAAGGTGTTCGAATAAGAAGAAATTGTGTTGAAAATCTAATGCTTTGCAATTTGAAAATTTGTTGTAATTGTAATAAAAATTATTATGTTATTGTATATGGTGTTGTCTTCTTGATTGATTAGATTATTTCATATTTTATATTTGCATTTTAGATCGTTTGAATTAAGTTATTGTAATTTTGGATTGATTTATATATGTTTGAAATTTTTAAAAAATATAAGATTCTTAACAAGGTTCAAGCCACACCTTGCTTTTGTACAAGTCAAGTTTAAACTAAACACAAGGCATGTTACAGGCCACAGGCCATGCACAGGCTAATAGGCTTCAACATAGGCCTAGCCTGTTAAGGTTTAAGTGAAAAAACCTCTTCTTAATGCAAATTTATAAAAAACTTTTAAAATGATAACCATGGTAAAAAAAGAATTGAGTTAAAGTGTTAAAATACTACTATAGTTATAAAGTATTTGTCTCATTTTGAAAACATCCCAAGAGACTGAGGATACATAAAACACCCAGAAGTTTAACAACAAGTATAATAAAGACCTAGGGCACGATAAACACCCATAAGAGTTGTTAAATACTTTCATAATTATAAAGAGTTTTTCTTATTTCAAAAACATCCCAAAAGACTTAGGATACATAAAACACTCAGGAGTTTAATAACAAGTACAATAAGGACCCACGGCACAGTAACTGCCCACAAACCCATCATAAATATTCATCCCACAAAGACTTGGGGCACAAGAAACACAAGGTGCTTTGCCCAACCTATAAGTTATACACATATTTAATCCATAAGAGTAACATATGCAACAAAGTCTTATGACCCCTAGCCATTCTAATAGCACTCTATTAAATATAGTCATCCAACAATCAAATAAAAATAAATATATGTCAACAAAATCATGGGCCTTAAGATGGCAATATATATAACATTACATGCCCAACTAAAAGAGGACTACTAGGCCGTGCTCACCTACACCCCTACTTGCTTCCCTTCATACTGAGCCAAACTAGATGGCTCTCCTAAAAAGTATTTATGAATAACGGGATGAAACATAAAGTCCCAGTAACATGGATTAATTAGTGACATATACAAGTAAGATGGCAAGTTGGTAAAGTAGTGCTTAAATATAATATAAATAATAAATGATGCTTTAATAGATACAACCAAATGAAAAGGAGTATGTCTTACCATCCACAACGCAATTCATACAAAATACACATATACAACAACACAATAAAATATGCCCTTCCATCACTATACTCCTCCTTATGACTCCTTGACAAGGACTCGAACTTTTTGTGCTAAGTAACCCGGCCAAAGGTCATCCTACTCACATTAGGCAATAGGCCCCTCCTACACCTACAACTTCCGAGAATGGATTATAATGCAAGAGGTGTCTACCTAAAAGCTCGTTCTCAATTTTGGGCCATGGAAAAGGAAGACCTATAGGGTTCTAACAAAAGGCCAAACACTATGATCAGTAGTGTAGGCATGTTGTGCGGACTTCAAGAACAATTATCCTCCACATAACAAAATCCCAACCTCCATATATAAACCCCATACACAGTCACAATATAAATTAAAAATATCATAGTTCTTCAAAGTAAGATGATATAATTCCAAACAAAGTACAACACATTTCCATTTTATTTAATAACACAATATCAGTATATTAAATTCAGCACTACAAGAAAACATAATTCCCAATAAAATACAACTCATTTATAATTAAATCGACATACTTCTCACTTCACTAAAATTTGTTATATAAGAAAATACATACTTTATTCATAGACATACTTTCACAAATTAATTTGAGAAATTAAAAACACAATAAACACCTTACAATCCAAAGCATGTATATAAAATAAATTAATCCTCAGTTACCTCTACTCCAAGTTTAACCTCACAGCTTGAGGAAAAAGAGCACAAATTACAGATTTCAAAGTATAAGATAATCTACAAATAATGTAGATGCAATTTAATATACAGAAATAAATAACTTAATTACACAGAATTTGTTGTTGTTGTTGTTGTTGTTGTTGTGTACATATATTTACTACTCAAAATTTTTTACTTCAAATAACATTTTTCCTCTATCTAAATAACTCATTCAAATTATAAATAAATATTAATTTTATTTAATTGTGGAAAATTCTCAATTTATAACTTAAGCTTTCAGCTTTAAAATTTTTCTAATAATATATTATTAACCTATTTCACATTTTAAACCGACTGAAATCTTAATAATATATTAAATAACCCAAATGAGTTATTTAACTTAAATTTAATCGGTAAAAATATTCTATGTGTTTTGAATAATACATTTTTCAACTAAAATCTTAATTTAAAATTCTCAAAATAATCAATGAATAAATATAAACTGATTAAAATTTTTTAATAATGTATATTTAAATTTCTATGGTTATATATTGTCAAAACTCACTACTTACTCCTTACTCAAACTATAAAATTTTCTTTAAACATTATAATGATACTACTAATATAAAGCTCTAAATATATAGAAAATATTTATAAAGAAAATTTAATTAAAAAAAGATATTTTTATATACCTAAATGATCCTTAAAGCTTATGAAGTACCCTGCAACTCAACATGCTTGCTCTCTCTTTTCCTCTCTGCCTCTCACTCTCTTTCTCTTCTGTCTATCGCCTCTCCTCCTCTCAGTTATCCTTCCTACTCAATTGTCTCCTCTTCATTTTTCCTTCTTCATTTATTAACCACAACCCTCAAATTTCTTCCTTCAATAAATGACCCCTTCTGCTAAATTCATTTTCTTCTTAAAATGGCCTTAACTTTTCCATCGAATTCAGTGGAAAAGCTGGGTGTTTTATTTATTTATTTTTTAATAATAAAATAATAATATTTTATATTATTTTATTATTTTATTTATTTATACTTTTTTATAGTAATTTTTTATAGTAAAATAATATTTAGGATGTTACATTAAGTCTAGCCTGGCTTGGCCTATTTTCACCCTTAGCTATAAAAGAAACTTGAATCACTAGAAATGTCACATATGATAAGAAAGAATTAAACTGATTCTTGAAAACGTCTATCATAACTAAGTGACATAAACTATCTTTCAATACTTACCCATAATAGAAAAAATTAGACTAATGCATTTAAAAGTTAACATGGATATTAAAGTTTTACTACAACAATCGCATACAAACCAAGATTTATAGTGTTTCATAATAACTGGGCCTTGGGCATTTCAAAACCCAAAATGTCACATTCAACCACAAGCTCGTAACAAGACATTTTCTAAATAAAATTCTTTCATCACCTTCCAAACCAACAGCATTCAAATACTTTCAAAAGTCATTATGGATTCATAATTCACAACCCATGTAAACACCTAAAAGCCTCTAGCCTTCTGCCTATATGCAATCCAATCATAGTTTATCAAAGATTTGTAGCCAAGTATAACCAATGTCAAATAAATCAGAGTATGAAAAATGAGCCATATGTGACAATATATACAAATAATCATCACATAACAAAAAGGAGGCTATACAAGATTAACTTGATAGCTAAGCCTCTAGTGCCAATTCTGACGGACCTTTCACATGAAAAACATTAATAACCACAGGGTGAGACATAAGTATAGGACAATTATAAAGGCCTATATAGACACACATATATCAAATAACAAGCTCATAACTTAATTCTCTGATCACATCAATCATATTTCAATGTCATTATAAAACATCCTACCTTTAACCCCTCAGAGTACGCATTAGTAAGCGTTATGGTTCAACCAGGTCATGACACGAGCCCGTAGATTTAAAATTTTAACATAATTACTCGGGGTTACTATTCACTATTCAAATTCCAAATTACAGGCCCAATTTCAAAAATTCATAACTAATTCCATAAAAATCATATTGAGGTGTTCTGAAATTCTACAAAAAGCTCCTTCAATTCGTTTTAAGGAAAAAATATCAAACTGGACTTATCCATGACCAATTCGTACAGTTTAATCAATAAAAATTACTATTCATTTGGTAAATTCTGGAACTCCTAGATTCTGTGCCTTAACTTTGAAAATTTGTATCTCTGTGTGTACACATCCAATTAAGGTGATCTAGCACTCATTTTAAAGCCTGGGATGTGTACTATAAATCTGTCAAATTTCGTGACTTAACTCATTCATTTGATAGGTCAAACTGGAGCTATAAACTCACTGTCCCAGGACCTACGTTTTATCCCTTAACTTCTTTTTACTTTAATTCTTTCTATTTCTTTGGTATACATAAATTGGGTTTACACTTTTCCAATCATCCTCATACATTTCTATTTATCCCATAAATATTGTAATTAAATACATGGTATCATTGGCATCCATAACATAAATTACATAAAAGGAGAATTACACATTGAATAATAACATCATTCATTAACATCAATAATTCTCCACTTTCTTCTCCTTGCCTCCTATGCCATTATTGCCCACCATTGATTGACCTAAATGGTTTGTTAAGGAGGGGTAAGATTTGGGAGAATCTCAGTAGCAAACACTACCCATAAGTATGCAAGACATAATGCACATGCATGACATGTTATAACACTAATACATGAATGTCATGGAAAGTAAGCTAAAGCATTTCATGCTTTCATAGCATATTGCCAAGGCAAAACATAACATAAACTTGCAAACATAACTTTGCAAATATTTCATCATAGCTTAGTCACATCATGGTGACACAACCACATCATGCAAGCATAGATATCAAACACACAATACAGGTAAGTTCACTACCTTGTAACATAGCTTTCATCTTGCTTTTCCTTTGATTCCCTTTTCTTTCCAACCCTATGGATTTTCGGTCGACACCGTTAAACATCCTCTTGGATGTTCCAAGGTCCTGAACACATCCATATACATGCCAAATATTCATTAGAACCAAGACACTAACCTATTTCTTACTTGGTTCTTTCTCGAACATAATTGAATTCTAACTTTTGAGTTTTAATTCCAATCTTCCTAAAATTATTTCCACATGCAATTCCCACGTAATTTTACATGTAGAATCCATTTCCAAGCTCAAAACAATCAAAATCCAATCCTAACCATTCAGAAGAGTTAAGGCCGAACAGAATCACAAACTAAGGGAAAGTTGGATTTCTTACAAAATCAACACAGAACCACTTGATTCTTGTTGTTTCCAAGCCTTTAAACATGCTTTTAACATCCATATCATCTTCTTCTATTCCAATAAATTTCGTGCAGCACCTCCCCATAGGATTTCAATCATCAAAAATCCAATCAAACTAACCATTAGCTCAAAAATAACAAGGGAGGTAGAAACTACATCAAAACGGCACACATACCTTGTTTTAGAGTTTGATCTGGCTTGGGATCACTTGGCTTTTCTTTCTCCCTCTTCTTTCTGTCTCTAGAAACTATTTTGCAAGAGCTTCCCCATAGGTTCCTTGTGCTTGGATGAAATGGAGGGGTGGGGAGGGTTATTTATAGAAAATAAGACCTAATCTTGGCCGTTGATCTTAAAAATACGTGGCTTGATCTAGACCGTCCATTTTCTCTTTTTATCTTGTGATGACATGTGTCCTATGACATCATGCTTACATCATCTTGATGACATTATGCTTACATCATCAAGCCACATGTCTTTAATCCAACTGCACATGTGTTTTGTTTCCGACCATACACGTGTCTTGCATCCAACCGTACACATAATACCTTCTTTTCCCATCTAACCGTACACTTGTCTCTTCCATATTCCTTCATCATTTTGGAAATTAATATAAAAATTCGTGCAAAATATAGCCATTAGACATTCATCTACCTATTTTGCCATTCTATACCGTATCGAGTACTTTTTTGAGTCCTGACTGACCCGATACCACTTAGACATGTTCTGGCACCATTTTCTCATCTTAATTAAGTACATATATGGCACCATCTTAAAGGAGTATAGATGAAAATAATTATCTCTATTGTTAGGCTACTTAACCTTACTAAGTCACGCAGTAGAGATTTCACTATAATGGGTAGATAAAGGACTGTCTAAAATATTCCTGTACTGCATTCTAATTTTTATGTTGTCCATAAATATCTTCTACTGACTTAGCATGATGACTCGTAGGTGTCATGATTGCTTTTGGTGATTCAGCATGATGACTCGTAGGTGTCATGATTGCATTTGGTGACTCAACATGCTGACTCAGCGTCGTCATGATGGTCTTTAGATATTTTCTTTCTCCTTTTCCCAAAAATATTATTAAATAACACTTAATCAGGGTTGCCTTCTCCGAATTCTTTCTAACAGCTCGTAACTCCATTGATCTGTCTTTGGGTTTCATTATTTCCCTTTCATCACAGGAAATTCCTCTAATTTTTCTCGGGTCAAAAGTCAAACTCTAGATAGCCATTTTGACTTTCCCCGGATAGGGTATAAATAGGCTTTAAATTTAATTAAAGCTAACCTTGTCAGTTTCTAGGGACAAAATTAATTTTATAATCTGTGTAAATTCCTCAACTACTGTTCTCTAGTTTTTCCTGGTTATTTGAGGTCGTCTCATAGCTTAAATAATTCAATTTAAGCTACTATCTCAAATTATCCAAAAAGGCATTTTCGTCATTTCTAGCCTTATATCGGCTCTGGGATCCTATTCCCATTTTTTTTAGAATTTTTCTAAGTCATTTGGGCTCTTTTTGCTAACTCTGAGCATTGGCCGACCAGAACTTTTATTATTTACAATTAGGTCTCTACTTGGTTTAGGAATCCTTTCTTTGCAATTTGGTCCCTCCTTAGGCCTAACCTTCAAAACCATCTCTTGCAAGTTTCTGGCATAACCTCTGGCCCTTAGTTGTTTCCAGTTCGTCATTCTTTAGTCCCTGAACACTATTGTTTTACACATTTGCCCTTGGAAAATCTCTTTTTCCTTTTGAGGGATCTCCGAGACTTTCATTGCATTAGACTTAGTAATCATCCTTTCCTTGTGCTATTACCTGTATTTATGAGCCAAAATTTGGGATATTACATATTATACATATGCAATAGTAATAACCATATTTCCTCACTAGAAAGGAGTAAGAGCTAGCTAATCCCTCACTTTGGGAGAAAGAGCAAAGGTCAATCCCTTACTATGGGAGACATAAGGAAACCACAAGGTCTATCGCTCTCTCTAAGGAATAAGAGCCAAAGAGGCTATTCCCTCACTATGAGAGAACATTAAAGAAATCCAATCATCGCATATTAATGAAGGCACTCATTATATGATGGTAACGGATATAGTTTACTCACTAATTTTCATCATATGCATCAATGCTTAAGAGTTGCATGAATAGTCAATTTCAAATTCCATTATCGATTTTCAAATCGAAACCCGCAATAATGACCGAAAAAAGCATAATCTCCAAGGATTGCCTTTCTAAAACCATGTCCCACAAGACTATTTAATTCTAATATATCAATATAATTCCAAGTATATACCAAAATATCTTTCATAGGTTTAAAACAATTAAACTACTCATAAACAACATATTAGCATATATAATGAGTGAAGAGTGGTTACTTCTTGCCTTAGCAAGGATCAATTACCACAAATCTAGTTACCCCGTGCACAATAACACCAATCACAAACAATCTACACAATCACATAACTACCATATATTAATTAATAAGCTAATCAAGTGGTTAACAATAACGATTGATAACTCCAATCCCTAGCTTAACCCAATTCTCATCTCAACTTCAAATTGACCATTTCGAAACCATTACACTAGCCCAAAAGTTCAAACAACTCATAAGAATCCTCAACTAATTTTTGCTTATACCAATTGATCAAAAGCCATAATTTCCCGATCCAAGCATCATCATAAAAAATACTCAAATATGAAAATCAATTCAAATCAATATTCTAAACTAATTAAATACCAATTCTAACTCATAATAGCATAACCCAATCATCAAACATCAATTTAAACCACCACATTATCATAACTCAACAAAATCAAACTGAAAAAACAAACCCTAGCTCATAACTCTATATAACTTCAAATCCAACAAAACTAAATAGATTAAACCTCTTATATATTTCCAATAACTCATTTAAACCCAAAAGATTTGGTGAAATCATCATCCATTTTGAAATCACCCAAAAACCACAACATTCAACTATCCAAAAATTCAAAAAATAAGAAGGAATGGTAAAAATCAAGTCCAAATTACTTACTTGGGTGTTAGAAAGCTTGAATCTACTCCTAATAGGTTGGAAATCTGAATCCTAACATAGCCCAAATGTTTCTCCTCTTATTTTCATTCATGATTGCCTGGGCGTTACTTTGATCACCTAGGGGCTTTAGCCTTCTATCACAACCACGGCCCTGGGCACTAAAGTTGAGTGCATGGGCACTAGTATGCACTGCCTAAATGTGCACTACCTAAACTAAGGCCTGGGCGCTCATGCTGTACCTCAACCAATATCTAGGCCTTAATTTGAGTGCCTAAGCCACAAAACACAACTCAAGTTTTCCTCTACCTTGTCCTCTCTTAATTCAATATTTTCACACTATTAAACCTCTATATCCTTAAAATTTACTAATTAAGCTACCATAAAACCCCCTTCACCTTGCCAAATCAAATCATAACAACTATCAAAACTTAACCTATCATGATTAATTGCCTATTTTCTTAATTTTTCACATAAATCATCGCTTAATTAGGACTAAACCTCATAATAAAATAAAAAGAAAACTAGGATGTTACATGATAGATGAGAGAAAACCCTGAGAAAAAAGTAACCGCAATATGATTCAAAATTCAAGTCTAGTCTGGAGAACAAAACCCCTAAAATTACTTATAGTAAATAATAATAACAATTACTCCTAATAATAAAAATACTAAAATACTAATAAATCTTAATAAATCATAAAACAATGATAAATTCAAATATCCTAGAATTATAATTAACCCATAATCATTTCTTATCCCATATTTCATCATTTCTCCCCTACTTGAAAAGCTCAACTCTGAACGAGTTAAAAGTGATGCATAAAGCTATGGAAGGGTGGGATAAGACTTCAACATAACACTTTAATGGACAAATCCCTTCTAACAAGTGAGATATTAAAAGAGGAGACCTCAGTAGGAGTAAGCATATGGAAAACCTTTCCAACAAACAAGATATTGTTGGAGTGATTTGTTTAACAATAAGGCAATCTTAAGAGGTGTATCCTGAAGACAAGGTGGCACTATAGAGTGATTAAGCTAATTTTTACTGGCTACAATCTAAGAAGGATCCACTTGCACTTGTGCCAATTGAACAACCTGATGATCCATGTTCAAAGAAATTTTATCGTTAAGGATCACATAGGCATATCTAGTGACGCTTGTTGAGTATCATGAACAGGCTCCACGTGAGTTGTGGACCCTACTTTAGTTGGCTTTATAACCTAATCTTCTGGGTTTGATGAGGAGGCTTTGACCTCCATTGACTTGATTGTTTGGCGAGCTTCTTTCGTTTGATTCTCTAACTTATTGAGAAATTCCATAAGCTTATAAATTATTGCATAGGTTTTCTTTTGAAAATTATTTGACGGATGATCATATGTTTGATGCCAGCAATCAATTTTTGTCGTGACTTGTTTTATTTGAACCGTGCACTCATGTTTTTGTTAATAAGCTTGCTCATAATGATAAATGCTGTTATCATAAACTCGATCGGCGTACTGATAGCGATGAGTAGTGTACCTACCATAATCCATTAATCCAAAGGGGTGCCATATGCATCATGACACTCCCTAAATGGGTATTCTCTATAAGTCATAGCTGCAACTGATCAACATAATAACTTCTCTTCATTATCTCTCTGTTTTTTTTTGGCAAAAATCAACCCACAAATTAAAAAAAAAAAAAAGCAATTTTTTCTGGGCCTTTTTTTCCTTTTCTCGTTGTTTTTTCTCTTTTTAAGCTAAAATTGCAACAGAAAAAACTAAATACAACAAATAAATATTAGTAAAGAAATCATAAAAGAAAAATTACTTTGTAGGGTTTTGAAGACTTTCCTCGACTTCTGGAGTGTCTACAATTGAAGAAACGAAGTAAAACAGAGTAAAAAAGGTGAAAAACGCAAACCGAATGAACAAAGACGCGTCGACGTGTGAATCCATGTACAGAATCTTCCATCGGTGCATGGCGGTGTGTTTGTGGGTATTGGTGGTGGGGTTCTGTTGGTAGATTGTGTTCCTCACACTGCATCCGTTGGTGGTGGTCCCGTCATGATCCAATGTTGGAAGAGGGGTGAACAATGATGAATAGTGATGGGAACGCAAAAGCTGCAAATCAGGGTCGTTAGCAGTGCGTGTGAGAGTCGTTGGATATGAAAACGGAAGGATCTAGTCGGATGTTCAACGAAGAACACAATGGTGGTCCTAGAAGTGCAAACAAAGTTAGTAATATGGTAAACGGAGGTGATGCACGCGGTTGTGGAAGGTATGGGGCATCAGACATTTGATTTGAGATTGAGTTACTAGTGGGGCTGCGGTGGAATCTGCTTTTGATGCCAAAATTAACGTAGAACAAGTTAGAAAGAGGAAGAAAAGAGTAGAAATTTGAGAGTGAAAGGAAGATACCAGAGAAAAATAGGGATCAAAGGATAGAAAACTCAGAGAGAAAAGTAATTACAATTTGATTCGATATTTAGTCTAATAAAACCCCTAAAACTATAAATTATTATTATTATTATTTCTAATAATAAAAATCCTAAAATAATGATAAATCCAAATAAATCCAAATATCCCAAAATTATAATTAATTTGTAATTATTTCTTATCCCATATTCCATCACTATCATTGGAACAACTTGTTACTGATTTTTTTTATAATCTATCTGCAATTATACAGAAAATGATGATATTCTTTGTAGAAAAACTGATGAAAGTTGAGTGACGAAGAAGAATATTTTGAAGTAGTTATCACGAGGATATGGGTCTATGTATTATAATAAAGAGAATAAAATAGTTATTAAATAGCAGAAAACAAACAAAAGCGGACACTTTATGTCCGGTTTTCTTAATGAGCATTTTGATAAATATCTTTATTTGTTTGGTTCCTCCGCGTTGAAATTTGAAAAAACAGCAAGGGGGCCCACTACCTTTTTGGAGAACACTAAACGACAATATAATCTGCACCGCTTGATTGTACACGTCACACGGTCAACTCATCCTCATCTTTCATTTAGGGGGTGTTTGGAACACCTCATAATCACTTTTCAGAAGCACTTTTTTGCAAATCGAGACAAACTCTTCTACATATTTACCTCGTATACCATAAAAGCACTTCTGAAACTATGGTTTTATTCTTACCCAAACACCCCTTTAATGAACAATTCAAATCTAAGAAGTTAATATTCATCAATAATGTAATCTAACTAAATGATTATATGATTATCTACCAAGCATATGCTACCTATTTTTTGAATATAAGAAATCGTTTCATCATTCATCATTATCATATTATTTTTTGTTGGATTCAGCATATTAATTTTATTCATGGTGTATCTAGTATCTAGCATCCTAATTATATTTTTTGCGCATTGAGTACCCAAATTCTATCTTTTGTGCATTCAGTATCCTAAAATATAAGTAACATCAAAGTACTGGATGTAACTGAAAAATAATATTAGATATTGATGAATGCACCAAAAAAATAATACTATCTCCGATCCTTAATATAAGAGTTAGTTGACTAATTTGAGTAGATTAAAAAAAATTAGTTAAGTTAATTATTTGTAAAACATCCTTATTAATCAATTAGATTAGTTAAAACTATTATTATTAGAAGGACTAACTTGAAAAAAAATAGATAAATATGAGAGATAAAGTTGATTGGAGTCTTATATTTAGGACCAAAATAAAAGTCAAACAAACTCTTATATTAAAGACCAGAAGTAGTATTAAGATAGGGAAAAAGACAGAAAAATGATAGATTAACATGGAAATGACAGAATGGTCTGCTGAATTTAAAAAATCCCATTTTGGTCACATGAGACCAAATTGGGATTATCATGTTAAATGAAAAGACCAAATTACCCTTCATTTTATTTATTGTTTTTAAATTACCAAAGCTCCTACTGGCCGGCCAGTTACTGAAGCTCCGACTGTGGCAGTCACCGAAGCTCCGACGACCAGCTGACAATTGGTCACTAGAGCTCCGGCGGTCGGAAATAATTTTTTTGAAAATTTTTACAACTTCAGTATAACGTTTAACTACTTTTTGTAACGTTATTAACAACTTCAATATAGCAGTTAACAACAAATTTTCTGGGAAATTCAACAAGCTCCGGCGGCTGAAAACAATTTGTTTAAAAAATTTTTTACAACTTCAGTATAACAGTTAACAACTTTTGTAACGCTATTAACAACTTCAGTATATCAATTAATAACAAGTTTTTCAGAAAATTCAACAATTGGCTGATGGAGCTTCGGCGGCCGAAAAGCCGGCCAAAAACAATTTTCTTAAAATTTTTTACAATTTCAGTATAACAATTAACCACTTTTGTAACGCTATTAACAACTTCAATATAGTAGTTAACAACAGGTTTTCTGAAAAATTCAATAAGCTCTGGCGGCTGGAAACAATTTTTTGAAAATCTTTATAATTTCAATATAATAGTTAACAACTTTTGTAACGCTACTAACAACTTCAGTATATCAGTTAACAACAGGTTTCTTGGGAAATTCAACAATTGGTTACTAGAGCTTCAGCAGTCGAAGACAATTTTTTTAAAAATTTTTACAACTTCAATATAATAGTTAACCACTTTTGTAACGCTATTAACAACTTCAGTATAGTAGTTAACAACAGGTTTTCGGCGAAATTCAATAAGCTCCGGTAGTTGGAAATAATTTTTTTTGAAAATTTTTACAATTTCAGTATAACAGTTAACAACTTTTATAATGCTATTAACAACTTCACAATATCTGTTAACAACAGGTTTTTTAGAAAATTCAAAAATTGGTCGCCAGATCTCTGGCAGCCGGAAACAATTTTTTTGAAAATTTTTACAACTTCAGTATAATGGTTAATAACTTTTGTAATACTATTAACAACAGGTTTTTGGGAAAATTCAAAAAGTAGCATTTTTACAATTTCAATAATGCTGTTAACAAATTCTATAACTCTATTAACAACTTCAATATAGCATTTAATAACATATTGTCTTAAAAATTAAAAAAATGGCATTTTTACAGCTTCAGTATATCGGTTAACAACTTTTGTAAAATTATTAACAACTTCAATATAGTAGCTAACAACAAGTTTTCTGAAAAATTCAAAAAGTAGCATTTTTACAACTTCAGTAATGTCGTTAACAATTCCGTAACTCTATTAACAACTTCAGTATAGTATCTAACAATAGGTTTTCTTAAAAATTCAAAAAAATGGCATTTTTTTAACTTTAACAACTACTTTTTTTGGAAAATTTTTACAACCTTAGGATAACGGTTAACAACTTTTGTAACTCTATCAACAACTTCGATATAGCAATTAACAACAGATTTTTGAGAAAATTCAAAAAGTAGCATTTTTACAACTTCAGTAATACCATTAACAATCTCAAAAACCTATTGTTAACCGCTATATCGAAGTTGTTAATAACGTTACAAAAGTTATTAACCGCTATACTGAAGTTGTAAAAACTTTCAAAAAAATTGTTTTCAGCCACCGGAGCTCCAGCAACCAATTGTTGAATTTCCCGAAAAACTTGTTGTTAACTGATATACTGAAATTGTTAATAGCGTTACAAAAATTGTTAACTGTTATAGTAAAGTTGTAAAAATTTTCAAACAAATTGTTTCCAGCTGCCGGAACTTGTTGAATTTCCCAGAAAACCTATTGTTAACTGCTATACTGAAGTTCTTAATAGCATTACAAAAGTGGTTAACCGTTATACTGAAATTGTAAAAATTTTCAAAAAAAATTGTTTCTGACTGCCGGAGCTCTGGTGACCAATTGTCGACCGGTCACCGGAGCTCCCATGACTATCGCCACCAGAGCTTCGGTAACCAGCCGGCCAGTGGGCGCTTTGGTATTTTAAAAACAATAAATAAAATGAAGGACAATTTGGTCTTAACATAATAATCCCAATCTGGTTTCATGTGACCAAAATGGGATTTTTCGGATTCAGCAGACCATTCTGTCATTTCTATGTTAATCTGTCATTTTTCTGTCTTTTTTCCATTAAGATACTATGTGTATCAAGAGAATAATATTAGGATGCTTAATACTACTTTACTCTAACTAAAATCAACCCATTAATACAAAACATTTTTTTAATAAATTGATATCAAAATACTTGACAGAATGTAATGGTTCATGTATTGCTATGATTCTGTTTAAATTAGTGGTGAAAAAAGTAATTTTTATTTTATCCGATTTTTACCAACTAAAGATAAAGTAAAAATTATTTTGCGTAGTATAAAATTTGTTTAGATGATTAATAGAAAACACAAATATATGTATAAAATGACTAAAAATGACATGACTTTTATTAAATAATACATATATACTACTATTAATGAAAGATTTTGAAAATATTAAAAGACTTAATTAAATAAATTTAATAAATAAAAATGTATATAAATTAGAAATCATACAAATGTAAAATCTTTTAAGGAAATAATATTACATTACTAATTGGGTCCAGAGGATACGCGGATATATATTTAGAATGTTTGAACAAATTTGCAGGTTCTATCAATGTAACCAAAGATTCAAGAATTTAACAATTAGGCGGTAACCAAAACACAACTTGCAAGCTCTTTCATAGGACTACTTTTTTTGTCATTTTTCTCCAATGCTTTACTTTTTTCTCCACAATAACATTGTGGTTTTTTTTTTAATATATTCTTTTACTTTTAAAAAAGTAACCTTAAAGCTGCTTTACTTCCACAGCTAGTTGAGGCTCATAAGTCAAATTTTACAAACTCTATCACAAACACTCAAAAATGACCTGAAACAGCTCTAAGCGCCTTTTGACAACCTAAGTTTATGAATTCTTCTGCCAAATGAAGGCCTAGTTGTTCACATGTGACATACTTATAATGGAAGAAAATTTTGGTCTTAAAAGTTCCTCCAAGTGAAAAGGAAACCTTATCTCGCTTGTTTATAACAGTCAATTAGTGATCATTGGAGAAAGTTTTTGGAAGCATCATTGCTACGCAGATGCCATATCTTTTGATGTGATACTCAAATTGAAACTTTTTTTTTTACATTTTTTAATTATATAGAAAAAGAAAAATATAACAAAACACACTGCGAGATCGAACCCGCTTCCTAGCCTCGGGGAGGTCCTAATCCCAACTGATCTGTGGACTATTGGCAACTTTTGTTTTTCCTTCAAGGTACTGTTTAGTAGAGAAATACTTAGGTAGTCCCAAGGTACCAGCTCATCCAAATTCTGCCCAATAAGAATGAGGCAACTCAGTAAATTTTTAATCCAGGTGTTAGATATTTATTTCTATTAATTTGTTGTTTTAAAAATTTAAAAATGTCTAGGTATTCTGACTTCCATTACTACCCTTCCTCCATCTTCGATCTCCTCATTAGTGACTCTCCATGGGCAACGGTGGCGGACAGTCTCTACTAACGACCGAGGTGGAAATTCTCGATATCTATCCACCAACGACCATGGTGATTTTCGTCTCTCCTAGCGACTCTCGCATGGCGACTCGTCAGAACCCATTAATAGGTTGTAGATCCGTTCGGTTGTCTTTTTTACCCCTTCCACTTTGCCGATATGAATCAACAATGTTTCTCCTTCTTCATCGTCGCCTCCACCACTAGCAATGCAGATCTGAACCATCGATAGATTTTTTTTTTCTCTTCTTGCTTGTTCATTTTTTTGGGTTCTTCAATGTCCATGGGTGCTGGGAAATCGTTTCTTATTTGCATTTGATTTTTGGCTGTAAATTAAATTTCTGGGCTCTTCAATGTCCATGGGTTCTTCGGCTTTTGGCATGGAGTCCAGATCTTATTGAATCCAGTTAGAGCCGGGAAAACGGGCCGAGCCCGTCGGGCCGGCCCTTTTAGGCCCTGAAATTATGAGGGTCGGGCTTGATATTTTTCTCTTAAAATGAGAAATAAGCCCTGGAGGGCTGGCCCTGGAGGGCCGCGAGCCGGCCTTTTTAAGCCCTTTTATAATTTTTTTTATTTTTTAATTTTTTTATAATATTAATGTTATTAATTTTTTACATTGTTAATAATAGTTCAAATATTTAGTTATTATTATCATTTTAAAATTAAATTTAGTTTTAGACAATAATTTATCCAATTAAATTTTTAAAAAATGGGTTAATTTGGATTTTAATAATGATTTGATTTATATTATATGCGTTGATATTTTTAAACTATATATATATATTTGATAATAGAATATTTTTATACTTATATAACTTGTGATTCTATAATTTGAATTAGAAATTCATGAGTTTCAACAACAATGTTTCTCACATTAAAGTAAAATAATAGTTAGATTGTAAAATTTAAAAATAAAATTCTTATAAAGAAGAAAAACTTGATATTTTTGTTACGAAAGAAAAGCATACTTATGAAGAAAAATAATTAATTATAGTGATGATGAAGTTTCAAAAGATTAATGATAGTATTTATTTATTGCACAATTGCATTATAGATAAAACTTTTAGATGTTGTTATCTTGTTAATGAATGTTTTAGATGTTCTTAGATGTTGATGAATATTTATATATAATAATATTTATATTTGTGACTTAATTTTATTCATATTTATGTCTTTTATTAATAATTTTATTGGTTCATTTTTATATTTTTATAAAAAAATATGATAAATATAAAAAATAGTATTTTTTCTTAAACGGGCCAAAAGCCCGCGGGCTGGTCCTGGCCCTGTAGTTTAAGGGCCGGGCCTAGCAAATTGGGGTATTTTTAAAATTTCAGCCCTGGAGGGCCGGCCCTTTTAAGCCCGCCAGCCCTGAAGGGCCGGCCCTGATTCCCGGCTCTAAGTCCAGTTTTAGAAGGGCAATTAAAATAACCAGGCAAGATAGATCATTAATTCAACAAATTCACACAAAACACGGAAACTGTAGATCATTGATTCAAAAATCAAACTGTATAACATGGTTAAAGATAAGACAAACACACAAAAGAGGACAAAGGGGCAATGATGGGAAGGGTTGAGAAACAGTGAAGGGAGAGGAAAGACGAGAACGAGGGAGAAGGATTGAGAAAGAATGAAGGGAGGGCAGTAATGGAAATTACAATAAACTGAGCATTTTTATTTTTTTAGAAAAATAAATTAATAGAAACAAGTAGACTGACACGTGGATTAAAATCATCCGAGTTGTCTCATTCTTATTGGGCAGAGTTTAGATGACCTGGTATTCTAGGAGTATCTAAGTATTTCTCCTGTTTAGTATGAGCAAAATGGAGGGAAGGGGAAAGAAAAGAAAATTTTAACGAGTTCTATTTAAAAAATTAGAGAAGTTGGTTTTGAAATTTTAGAGTAAAATATATCAACTACCTTTCTTTTTTATCTCAATTACAGAAACCTTCTTTTTATTTTGAAAACATGTATAAACATCCCTTAAAATCAAAATGTATGTTACACAAATCTCCCTCCTATATTTAAGATTCTATTTCCATCTATCCAAACCGTTTGTTGACCATGAAATTTGACTTTTAAATTTTTTTTGACCAAAATACCCATTTTTAACATAATAATCATTTAAACATTTATATTTTTCAAAAAATATATTTTATAAAATCAACAAATAGTTATAATACACACGTATTTTTTTAAAACTTCTAATATGTTATAAAAATTATTAATTTTAATTTTAATTATAATATTTTATAATTTTAATTTTTCGACACATTCATTAAAATTATTTATTTTGATTTCTTTTAAAACGATAAAACATTTTTCAAATATAGAGTTCTATTTTATCATAAAATACAAATGATATAAGTTTGAAATATTGTTTAAAATATGTAAATTTTTTAATTCAAAATTTTTAAACACATTCTTGTACAAAAATTTATAAACATATTTAGTCAAGAATATATTTACTAGAAAAATTAATTAATCTTTTAATCAAATTTTTTATGTCTGCGTTAACTAAATTACTTAAACTTATGCTAAAAATATTAAACAAATAATTATTTACAAAAATAAAATAAATGAAATGAATAAAAACCTCTTAAATTCTTCAAAACAATCTTAACCAAAATGTGCAATACAAAATAAATACACATATGTGTAATATGTCCATGTAACATCCAATGATTTTGAATGACATCACCAAGTGACAAAATTTAAATCCTATTCTAGAAGAGTAACTGAAGGCATTTGAGAAGTAGTTGAATGAGAATTGCTAGAAACTCTGTCTGACCTGACAATCTTCAAAATCACCCCCAAAAAAAAAAGTCAGATTCAACAAAACACTCCAACATATTTTACAAAAGACATTGAATGTGAGGAATTTGATGTGCATACCTTCTTTGCTCGTCTAACTTCAATTTTTGACTTTGCTCTTGCTTGTACTAAAGCATGTTCTTGAGTTACCATCCGGTGTGGTAGAAGCATGAATTCTCCAAGGACAACCATCTGAAGCACAAATAGCAGTTACTCTTGCTTTTTTATTTTTCAATCTGATTATGTCAAAATTCTCTTGGATTATATAATCCCTTAAAACATTCCTGAACTCATTCACGTTAATAAACAATAGATCTCTTTCCAAATGCACTTTACCTTTAGCATCATACTCAAATCTTCTTCCCTTAACATTCTCAAAAATATCTAGAAATTTAAGCTTTTCTATGTCACTACCACTTGCAGAATTTTCACTACCATCAATATCAACTTTAGGCTCACTATCTTCATTGTCTTCTACACTATTCAAAATGGAATCATCATCAATCCTTTCACCTTCTCCCCTTTCTTCTAGTTCATTATCATCATAATCCTCTTCTTTTAGGATCAATATATAATTTATCAGTATGAGATTCACTTTTATCACAATTATCAATATCTTCAATATGAGTTACATCATCCTGCAATGAAAATTTTTAAAATCAAAATGCAAATATAATAAAATCAAAAGAAATAGAAAATAAACTGAATAGTAGAAACAGGTGATTGGTCATCTGGACACTAAATCCCTAAATAATATTTAGAAATTACTAAAGATAGCATGTGGGTGTGAGATGATTTTCGCAAAAAACTGTGCTACAATTTCCAAAAGAAACCATATGTCAATACACACACATGTATATGTATGTATATGCATATAGGCAATTTCATTTGTTTGATGCCATTTTGAAGGTCTTCAGTGATGACTTCAAGAGCTATTATGAACAAGCCAAAAAGCTGTCAATGACCATATGAAAAGCTATTATGCTATGCTCTCTCTGACACAAGAATATGCAAGAGGTTGAAGAACCAATATACCCTTTGTTATCGTTGGTGACTTTGGGAGGAAAAGAAGAGTATGAAAAATTGGTACCTGCATAGCCCTTGCCACCATTGATTTTAGGTTGCCAGTCGTTGTTTTGATTCTTTTCTGAGTTGTGTGACCGTAAAAATAAAATTTAAGAATTTATTAGAATAAGAGGTAAAATAGTAAATAATATTTATTTTAATATAAATTTAAGATAAAAATAATATTTTTAGAATCTTTTTAGAATATTCCTAACGGTTTTAACTAATTGGATTTAAGTGTATGTTTTAAAAATAGAGGGGAGGCTTGTGTGATTGATACAAACTAGAAGGATGGTCAGAGTATTTTTCTCAAAATTTTAATAAAGAGAAGAAGTAATATAAAAGAGTAATAAAAATTAATTAAAGCTTTTAACCCTACCTTTTCAATTTTCCAAATCAGGCTTATAAAAATTTTCCCTTCCCTCCCCTCTCCTCCCCTTCTCTCATTTTCCCTCATACCAAAGAGACCTAAAGCCAATAGTAAAGTCTAACTTCCTCGAGTCTTAGGGCCTGTTTGGCTCAATAAGAGGAAGAGGAGGGGGGAGAGATTTTAATGGAGGGAAAAGGAAGGGAGGAAGGTGGAGGGATTTTAATATTACCTTATTTGGATTTATATAAAAAAAGGGAGGGGAGGAGTTTTAATATTACCTTGTTTGGTTCATAAGGGGAGGGGAAGGAAAATTTTTTTAACATGGACAATTTTGCCCTTATTTTATTTAAGATTATTTTTTCAAATTTTATAAAATGTTTAATAAAATAGAATTGTAAATAACATTTAATATATTGAGCAATATTTATACCAAAATTCTAATATACTCTAGAGTGAAGTATCATTGAAAAGAAGGCTGAAGTAATGTTCAGCTACAACTTGTACTGTATCCCATCTTTAAATAAAATATTTGGTCATGCAAAGAAGATAGCACCGTCAAGACAAGAAGAGAAGGATTTAAAGTAGTATAGGGATATTAAAAATAAATATGAGCATAATGGTTACAATATGGCAAAATATTATCCTTTTCCTCCAAATCTTTCCAAATTTTCCCTCCTCCTAAAATTTGTGTGTTGCCAAACAAAAAGAAATGATTAATATCCTTCCCCCTCCCCTCCCCTCCCCTCCAAATCCCTTGTACCAAACGCGTACTTAAGGATAAATAGCAAACTTTACCAACAAGATTTTGCTGCTACACAAGAGTTGAGATTTCGATATTTTTTAATTTCTTAGTTGTTTGGTTTTGGTGGTTTTCGAAGGTGGTAATATAAATTAGACACACAAACTCAACCCACCAGTGTGTTTGAGGGCTTTTTTTTTTCCAGCTTGCCCTGCCTAAATCTATGGAGGTGGTGAGTTAGCCTACTTTTTTTAACAAATTATTTTATTTTATTTTTATTTTAATAAAAAAGAAGGTATAGTTTTACATTTAACTTGAGCATAATCTTATTTTCTAATATTTTGTTTCTGATTTTGTTATTGATTGATCACTTTCATGTTTGATAAAATCATGATGTAAAATAGAGTATATGTTTACAAAATTTGCAAATTTTGGAATCAATTTAAGTATGTAACTTTTATAGCAAAATAAAAACAACTTGAAATTTAGTGTCCAAAAGCTTATAATTTAATTAAAATTAAAAAAAACATTTGAAAATGTTAACCCCACCTCCCGGGGCTCAAAGAGGCAAAATATTAACCCATTTTGAGGCGGGTTCTTTCAGCTCGCGGATGGGCTTGCATTCCCGATGCCACTAGTCCCTTAAACATCATTTTTCATATTTAGAACTATTTTAAGAATGGATGTTTGGATGGATACACTTTTTTCCTTCGGCCCATCTTACATAATTTTTTGGTCCTTAATATAAAACTTAATTATTAGATTGATTTTGGTTTAAATATGTGATATATTTCTCATATTTATTAATTTATTTTAAATTATCCCTATCGATACTCCGTCAATTATAATCAAGTAAAAGAGAGAGGGAGGATATTAAGAAAGATAATTATGATATTTTAAGAAAAGCATGCCATATTTCTTATAATTAATTAACTTATCCAACTTTTTTAATATAATCAAATTAATTAAATAGGTCTTATATTAAAGATTAGAAATATATATATATGATGAACTGTGCATTGGTGACTAGTAGTTGTTGGTTTATATGGATCATTCCATTAATTAGTTTCTCTTTGAAGGGAAATGATGACGTTGGTGGGCTTTGTGGTTGATTAATGGGCAGCTAGTGGCTAGAATCACCTATGTGATTGTTGCGTGGGCGCTCATATTTTTACGCAAGTGACAGTTATGGAGCCCTCCGTTTGATTGGTTATTTTAAAAGGAGAATTATCACGTTTGGAGAAAAGAATTTAATTACTGAAAAATTCAATGACAAGTGACTAGTATAAATCTGTTGTCATTTTTTACCCTAAAGCTTTTTATTGCATGCTTTTGAAATTGCCAGTAGATTTTAAAGTAATTAAATTTCTTTATCAAGACCTTACCGTAATTCTTCCTATTTTAAAATCAAAACAAGTGGGTGCTTTTGTTCTACGGGCAAAGTTAGCAGCATTGCTTTTGTTCTATGGGCAAAGGAAATGTTTCAATCTTATTTGGTTGGGAAAACGGAGGAAAGATACTTTCCATTTCTTGTTGGGCTGAAATAACATGAAGAAAAAAGGAGGAGAAATTTTAATAAATTTTCACTCTCTTTCCTTTCCTATCCTTACCTCTAAAGTAGAAGGATATTTGGAGCGGTTATTAAAAGGTTAAGGTGAAAATTTATCAATTTATATTCGATATGCACTAAACACGATATACTTTGTTTGGATGCAAAACTACTCATAAAAATTTAAAATAATATAAAAATGACATTATTATCCACGCCTAACGTCCTTTTTTTTTTTTTCCGCGTTGGTATTCACATCAGCATAGTTGTCACACTCTACTAAAAAATATTCCATCTTCTTCCATCACTAATCACACCATCATAACCATGTTCAAATAAACTAGCAGCAAATTCCAAATATCATCCCATATCAAACCAATTCAACAATATTATCCCATATCAACATACTCAAATCAAGTCCTAATCAAATTAAAACAAAAAAAAACAAAATTAAAAAAGAAGAAAAATATGGCAATCGACCGACAACATCCAGAAATTAAAAAAAAAAAAAAACCAAAGGCGAAAATCAGGATATAAAAGAATTAGAATGTGTTTAAACAAGATTGGAGATGAGAAGATGCAGAGCAGATGGATCAAACATGAAGAAATCAAAGGCGAAATTGAAGAAGCAAAGCAAATGGATCAATATTCAAATAGTTAGATCAAGCCTTCGTCGAATAAACCTTCAAACACACTACCCATCAGATCTTGGAATCAGCTTTCAAACCTGCTTACATCTAGCCTTCAGATGGGTGGAAGAGTAATCAAAGATGGTTGGGAAAGATGTTTGGTGTCTGGGAACAGCGTTGAAGACGAAGAGAGAGCGAGCTTCAGAACAATGTCAGGGTCAAAGAGCAAGAAGGAGATCAATTTATGAATGGTGTTAGGGAGGAGGAGGGAGAAGCTAGAAACGGAGTCACCATTAGAGAGGAGGAAGGAGAGCCTCGGAATGACGTTGGAAGGGGAGAAGCAGTAAAGGGTTGGCCAATGTGCAGATGAAAGGGTTAGGAATTTTCAATTTTTTTAAAATAAGAAAGTAATATCAAAATGTTTTTTTCTTTCCCCACCCCCCGCCATTGCCTCTGGACATTATGATGGTCAAATATTCTTCCATGTTATCATTTTCAGCCAACAAGCGCGATCCATGATCGTTTGGTGAATCTAACAATTGTATATTACTCCTTCGGTCCTTAACATATAACTTAATTATTGAGTTAATTTTGGTCCTAAATATAAGACCCATTTATCATATTTATCAATTTTATTTAAATTACCCCTATAGATACTCTCTCCACCATAATCAAGTAGAAGAGGGAGATGAGGTATTAAGAAAGATGATTATGGTGTTTTAGGAAAAATGTGTCACTCTTCTTATAATTAACTAACTTACCTAACTTTCTTAATTTAATCAAATTAGTTAAATGAGTCTTATATTAATAACTAGAAGAGTATTACTTTGGTTTTGCAAGTTTATGAATATTATTGTATCTTCAAAAGGCATATGCATTGGACAATGGACATACTTTGAGTAACACTTTATGATATTTTTTTCCCAACTAAACTTTATGATACTTTTACATCTTTATCTAAAAATAAAATATACGAAAAATGCACCGTTACCATTCTAACCTCCTTAAATGGTGCTTTTTTTTTTTTTTTTAAGGCCAGCTTCTTGCATTGGTGCTTGGACTAGGCAGTGTGGTGCTTTCAAAGCAACTGAGAACTAGTTATAATCTTTATGGGTCTGCTTGTGAAAAGGTTCAAAAACATTTATAAGCATGTTTTATATAAGCTGATATAAAACTCTTTTTACATACTTATCTCGTATTCTGTAAATTATTATTGAAAAGTTTCTTATAAGCTATTCTAAAAAGGCCCTACATATATGTGTTTGTGTAATGTTTATATTTTTTTGAGAAAAGAAAAAAATGAAATTAGCAAGATATTAAGATACATAAAAATATAAATCTGTATATTTTTTCTAACATAAATATTTTTTCTCGAGACAACATAAGACTTTATGTGAAAAATTAATATGCAAGTCCCAATAATTTTATCTTATTTTTAATGAAGTTTTTGTACATAGTTTCTTCAATTATATGCATTGGTTTCTATACTTATAATTTGTTAATTTGTTAGAAAAACAACATTGATAGCTAATGATGTGATTCTCACTGAGCATACACTTGGATTAATTTTATGACATGGATTTGAATAATCACCTAGATTATATATTATATATAGACAGTCATGAGAATAATAATTTTTTTATTTTTATGTTCATAATAAATAAATTTTATTCTATCATTTTATTTTAAAAACTTTTTTTGTTTTGTATTTGGTCACAACTCAAATGTCTACATTAGTCCAAACTAATATATTATAAGTTTAATGACTAATGGCTGTAATTGAAATATATAGTTTACTTTATGCTAATCACATCTTAAATATCAAAATAGTAGTTAAGACAATTATTTAAAATAGACATGAAAAAATATTTGGTGCCATTAAACGATCAGGCTCCCAGACTCAGTTATATATCCATACTTCTTTTAGCATAATAATTATTTATTGATATTTGAACATAGTAAATATAGAGGAAAAATAAAATTTATTGTGAATTATATAATGATACTAAGTATTGGATTAAATCAAATTTTCCACTAAGTTTTCAAGGTAAAAAAAAGTTTAAATTGAACTAAAATTCATATTAAATAGAATACATTCAAATAAAAGCAAAATTTAGATGGTAAACAAGGAAAAAATATTAAATATGAAGGGAAATAAAAATATAATAAGACCACTTGTTAGTAGTTAAGAGCATTACTTGTTATAACTTTAGAATACCACGGGTTACATTTGAACAAAATTATTCCATTTATAAATGAAAAAAAATGCTTGTTATTTACAAATTAAAATTTTTTCATAATATGGCGAATTAATATTTAAATTTTTATTAAAAGAAATACCCATATTTAATATCTATCTTGAATAAAATTATCTTTAATAGGAGAATATCTATCAATAGCAAAAAAAAAATTTCCAATTTACTAAATTATAACTTCAGTCTCAAATTTTTTTTTCGTTAAAAAATATCAAATCTTCTTTATAACATGTATAGATGTGTGTTTTGACAGCTTGCAAAGGAGCAATAAATCTGTTTCAATATAAAATATTTCAATACATCCATATGGATGTATTGCTAGTTATTATTTAAATGAATGATCTAAAATAAATATGGATTATTATATAATTTTGTAAAATTTTTATTTTATTAATATTTAAATAATATCAAGTATATTATTAAAACATTGTGGAATCACTCGATGTAATAATATGATATTAAGATTAAAGAATAAATTATTTAAAAAATCTTCATGTAATAACAAGTTTCAATATGGCACCATGATGCAATACAAGAGGAGGCATGTTCTAATAATAAACCTCAGTTGAAACATATTAATAAAATATTTATTAAAATATAATACAATATAAAAAATTTTAAATACTGTTAAAAATAAAAAATATAAATATTATATAAATGAAAGGAAAAAAGCTAAGAGAGGTTTAAGTTTGGTCATACTTTTGGATGGAGCATTTATTTACAGATTTACTGCCGTTCTCACATTGGCAGCCAACTCTAAACCCATAACCTTAAATTATAAGTCATATTCTTACAAGTCAAATTATAAGCCATATTCTTACAAGTTAAACTATTATTGTGGGGAAGTTGTTGTATTACTGGGGGAAAAAGGTTAAATGAAGATATCTATTATAGCTGCTCATTTATAACATTAATCTTTTTGTCAATGGCAAAAAAAAAAAACTTATTTTGTCATTACAGCATCATAGAGTTTGCAAATTAGCTACAACATCATATAGGATAACTTATTTATGGAAAAATCTAATCTAATATATAAAAATTTTAAATCATTAGCAATTGATGATTGATAAAATATAATAATAACCTGTTTAGAACAGCTTATAAGTAACTTTTCAATAATAAATTATAAAATACGAAATAAATATATGAAAAAAATTTTATTTCAATTTACATAAAACGTATTCATAAAGAATTTCTATTATAATTCCAAACATGATTCCAAACAGGCGCAATATTGGAGAAGCTATAAATAGCCAGAGCTTAGTCTCACGCCTTATACGGACGTTAAAGAATAAGTCGCATGACTTATGGTATACTATGAATAAATAATAAATTATTTTACGGGAAGAATCTAATACAACTAATAGAAAATTAAAACATTAATTAATTAATTAATTAAGCACTAATAAATTAAGGTAAGAAACAAAACTGGTATATATGTCAGCGTAAGAATACAGGCATTGGTAAACTCAACAGCCGAAACCTCTGATGAGTTTTATCATCGCCGGCCATGGAAGTTGTCGTTAAGCTCTGAAGCAAGGTAACCAAGAAATTTGTCTTTTCAGTTATGATTGCCATATGCGCCCTGAAAATTATCGCATAGCTTCCTGCTTTCATCACTGATTATTTATCCGGCAGCGGCGGCGGCTGGGGCTCCTAGATGTCTGTAATCGAGACCCCGACCGTCGATTGCGTTCATCAGCGCGGCGGAGGTGGTGCCGATCACCACCGTACCTCAACCAAACGTAAATTTGATGATTTCACGGCAGCCTTCAACTATGACGGGGAAAACTTTTCTGATTTTTGCGACTCATGCGACTTGGTATCGGTAAGAATGAGGAAAGACGAACCTAAAGCCCAAAATTTTTGCAATTCGGAAACTTTTAACGGGTCTCTCTTAGATGTTGTTGGTACTGGGGTATCGGGCACAGCCCCGTACGCTTGTTCGTCCCGGTCCGAGTCGACCCGGCCATGGTCGAGGTTGCAATTTTTCATTCGATTGATGTCAGAAGCAAAAACTATGGTACTTGAAGCTTGTCCACAAGATACAGTAAAATCGATTCATGAACGTATCCAAGCAATTACGGGCATTCCGCTGTTTGAACAGAGACTGATATATATGGGTAAACAGCTTCAGTGGGAACAGACTCTGGTCGAGTGTGCAATTGAGAGAGATTGTTCGCTTCAATTGGTTGGGCGCATGCGCAGCACTGAACATCCTCAAGCTTGGCAGGTAATCAACGATATGGTTTCTCTAATTTGGCGTCTCTGCAGGGGTGAAGTGGAACATGATGCCTTGAAAATGATCAAAGCCCTCATGACTGATTATTTACAAATGACTTCTAGAATTGATAACGATGCAGCTTCTGGGTATTTCCAGATATTTTTGTCTTCATCTGCCGCTGCTATGCTAGTTATGCTCTATATGTCACCCTATGTAGGTAACAAAGAATGTGGTGATTGCTCAATTAGGCATTTTTTGAGTTCCTGTCGCAGTACCTTGTCTAAATCATTGCATACTACGTGTGCGCGTGTAGTGCTGGAGTTTTGCAAATTACTTAGAAGGGCAGGTCCTGAGGATCCTTTATATCTCTCATGTCGGAGCACCTTTGGGTCTTTTTTGGAGACTGCTATCATTGCCTATGTTTCTGAGAATGAAAAGGATTTGAGCGAAAAGCAGTTGATTTTAATTGAAGATATTCTCCCTTTTGTTCGGGAGATTGCAAACAGACTGTTGAGGGCTTTGGATATGAGTATGGAATCCCCCACTAGTGGAGGGCCATCGGTGGTTGATGTTCGAGATTTTACTGCATTCTTACTGCCCTTAAGAACTAGAATCAGCGAGCCACTAGCTTTCAAGAGTCTACATTCTTCCAAGTCTGATGAAAAACTAAATAAGCTCCTGTTACTGGATGATATTCATCTTATATTTAATGAATTATTACAAAAAATGGATCAGTGCCTAAATAAAATGCAGGAAATTTTGGCTGCCAAGGAACGAGATGAGGGACATAATTTTTATTCAGCATGGTCTCAGTATCTTTCCATCTTGAAGGAATTGTATCACCTCTCTAAGCTCTATGATGGAGCTGAAGAGGAATTTTGGTGGGTTTTGAGACGTCAGAGAAGCATGCTGGTTCTACTTATCACCCAATATGCAAAGAGAACTGATGATCATCAGTGGATTCTGGAACACAAGTGCGTAACGAATTTCGAATGCAGAAGGCATTTGGTGATGATGATGTTCCCAGATGTAAAAGAGGACTATGAGGAATTGCATGAGATGCTCATTGACCGGTCTCAGCTGTTGGCAGAATCATTTGAATATATAGGACGGGCAGAGCCTGAATCTCTACATGCTGGTCTTTTTATGGAATTCAAAAATGAGGAAGCTACAGGTCCAGGTGTACTGCGAGAGTGGTTTTTCTTGGTATGCCAAGCTTTATTTAATCCACAAAATGCTCTTTTTGTGGCGTGCCCAAATGACCAGAGGAGATTTCTTCCCAATCCTGGTATGTTCCATCTAGAATCTGAGCTCAAATGCATTTTTTCCAGAGTAATTTTCTTTTCTATCTGTGCTATATTGCCCTGTAATGATTTTTTTTTTCTTGTTTCAAATTCTATGTATTTGATCGGGGTTTTGCTGTATGGATCTATGGAAACTGTTATGTTGTTTGATTTCCAAGGGTTTTGAATTATAAAATAATCCCTTTTAAGTATTCTTAAAGCTTGAAGTAAATTCATAATGGGAGAAATATAGTTAGGCTCCAATAGAGCAAATTAATGACAGTTAGGTGCCAACAAATTTTTCAAAAAATGAGTTGCAAATATTAATTTAAATAACTGCAAATTTAGTAGTTCAATTGCATATGAAGTATTTAAATTTAAAAAATAACTCTTAGTTTGCATGAGATTCGTGTTTACAAAATCAATATTTGAACTCATTTTTCAAAATTTTTTTTTGGGGACTTAACTCTCATTGTTTTAACCTTTTGGGACATAAAGTGTCATTCCCCCATTGATAAATGCAAGAAAGCACCATATCCTGTAAGTTAAATATAGCAGTAAACCAATTAGTTACACTAAAGTTTGATAATGTAAATAATTCTGTCACAGACAAAGTCTCATACGGCTAAGAAAATCATACAAACGTAATCCATAATTCCAAAAGAATGATATAAAATCTAAATAAATGACACACCTGACAAATCAGAAATGTAAGTGGCTGTTTCACGTAAAGCAGTGGTCATACGATCTTTCCTTCGACTTTCAGTCACACCAGAAACTCTGAGCAATATATAAAGAATTCATTATCGATTATCCATTGCTATGTGAATAAAAGGCAATGTTTAATAATAAATGTAAATATCAAAAATATGAAACGGAAAACATTACCTTATTGAATGGCATCATCATCTTTTCCTTTAAGTTGTTAAGTTCATGAAGATTAGAGATGAATTCTGAGCTAGATTCTTCTTAGTAACTTAGTTTCTCCAAGTTACACTTGCCTACGGTCTCTAGAAATTGTTGTTTCTTGGACATTCAGCTCTCATGCTTACATTAGAGCACCTTATTAACATGTGTAATGGATTAATGGCAGTGTGTGTGCACATGTCTGTGTAAAGCACCTTATTAACATGTATAATTTGTGTATGTATGTTTGATTGTTGTCTTCTTTTCTTGCTTTTTTCCTTGGCTATATCCTCTATTTGGCAACGGAATTCAATTAATACAGAAATCATGCCCAAAAACTAACCACAAATTAAGTCATTTTTTCCTCATCAACTAATTTGATAAATTTTCGCTTTTTATTTTACTTAATCAATTCAAATAACTCTCATGAATTCCTAATTATAATGAAAAATATGTTAATTAATATCAAAATATAGAGTCATCCTTTACCAAAATTAAAATATATATGTATATGTATATATAGAGTCATCATGCACTGGGATTTCCTTGTGCAAAATGAGGAGGGATTGATTGAAGAATTAGGTTTAATATAAGGATATCACTAAACAATGGTGCGTTGGAGGAAAAATGTGTCTGTACATAAAGAATCCTTGGGGCTGCAGAGCACATTGGCGTAGTGTGTTTCATACAGCTGATCCCTCCTAATAGGGTAAGACTTGTTGTATAAATAACCTTTGGGCCAGGTTGGGCTTCTTAGTCCTGAGTGCTAACTTAAAGCTTGATTTGACTTGAGGGTCCAACCTATTTTATATTTTGTACTTGTTTTGTGCTTGTCTTTTTGTGCTTGTCTTCTTTTTTCTTGAACAAACCTAGCTTGAATTGACGAACTCAAGTTCAGTTTGCTATGTCTTTAGGTTCTATACACAGACCTAGTTAGTGGCCAATATTTAGTTTCTATTCACATTGTTTTTATGAAACCCTAGAACTTCTGTTCTTATCTTACTTTACATTCCAACACCATTCTTTGAATTCTTTGTTCTTCTACTTGATTTCATCTCTTTTGTCACTCAAGATTTGGCTTGAGTACTTATGAACAATTTAGGGCTGATACAGAAATTGCCAAATCATAATGTGATGACATCTTCATTGCCATCAGTTTTATATGCTGATAACGCGTTGACCAAAATTGTGAGAGTCTAATGCATTAGAGAAAGTTATCTTGACAAAGCTTGATATTACCATTCTGCCCTTGAAACTTTGATAGTGATGAATGTTGGGTTTAGATTCAGTCCACTAAGCTACTGTTTACATAGAGATTAGTGATTAGTCAGGAAAGGGTTAAGAGAGCAAGTGAGTTAATTAGGAGGCTCTTATTGGTGTAAATAGGAGCATATGCTGATGTGATGAGTGTGCCTAGTGACTCAGTAATACTCCCTCCGGTCCTTTTTATAAGATTCCACTTGTGGTTGTCTAAATATTTAATGTCTTTTTACCATTTTTGCCCCTAATTAATTTTATATATTGCATTAATTAGAAAGTTCACTACATTCTCTTTCATACTTTCTGAAAGATTTCTGAATAATTTGCTATATGTGTTTACTGAATAGCATTTTACATGATATATAGGTCAAGAGGGGATATTCCTAATTATTGTAGATCTGATTTGGTTTCCCTGAACAACTCCTAGAATCACGGGATAGGATAATGGTCAGATTAGGTCAGATTTTATCTTAATCTGACCATTACAACATTTATGGTTAAATGATCCTAGAAGATTAGGGTTAAACACCGGCCATGGGCCGCTGATGGCAAGCCCACTTTCCCATACTCCCTCTCAAGCTGGTGAATAGTTGTTGATCATTCCCAGCTTGTTTTTGAATCCTTCAAATTTTTCTTTAGTTAAGGACTTTGTCATCACGTTTGCAATATGATATCTTGAGGGTATGTAGGCTAGGTCAATCACTTTGTTGTCTATCTTTTCTTCGATGAAGTGATGATCTATTTCCACATGCTTTGTGTGATCATGGTGTACAGGGTTGTTAGCAATTTTTATTGTCGAGAGTATATCACACCACACCTTTATTGGTACCTTGCCTTTCATATTTAATTCCTTGAGAAGCCTTACAAGCCATATCCCCTCACAGATACCTAGAGCCAGAGCCCTATATTCTGGTTCTGCTGAGCTTCTTGAAACTACCAGTTGCTTGCTTCTCCAAGTTACTAAGTTTCTACATACATAGGAGCAATAACCAATGGTAGACTGTCTATCCCTTTTAGAGCCAGTCCAGTCAGCATCTGTGAAAAGCTCCACTTCTTTTAAGTCATCTTTTGCAAAGAACAATTCTTGTCATGCAGTCTTTTTGAGATATCTTAGGATTTCATATGTTCCTTTTGGGGACTACTTGAGAATTGGCTTACTACACTAACTGGATAACAAATATCAGGTTTAGTGTGGGATAGGTAGATGAGTTTTCCCACTAGCCTTTGATGCCTTTCTTTGTTCACTGCTTCTCTATTGGGCTTAATTGTCAACTTCTGAGTTAGTTCTGTTGAGGTGTTGGCTGGCCGAGATCCTGGCATCCCTTTTAGTTGTAGGAGATCTAGTGTATACTTTTGTTGGGATATACTTATCCTGGCTTTTTCATTGGCGCTACTTCCATCCTAGGGAAATACTATAGTGGACTAAGGTCTTTTATTTCGAATTTGGTTGCTAGATTTTCCTTAAGCTTCCCAATTTCTTTCTCATCATTACCTGTCAATATGATATCGACACATACAATGAGAGCTGTTAGCTTGTCATTATAGTGCTTAATAAATAGTGTATCATCAGCCTGACATTGTTTGTAGCCGTGCCCCTTAATTGCTTGGGAAAATTTCTCAAACCAAGCTCTTGGGAACTGTTCTAGCCCATACAAAGATTTGTACAACCTGCAGACTTTCCCAAAGGTCTCTGAATTTCTCATCCCCAGAGGGATTTTCATATAAACTTCTTCTTCTTGGCCTCCATTTAGGAAAGCATTTTTAATATCAAGATGGTGGTGTAAAGACTAGTCCATGTTGGAGCAAAGGTTTCTTGATAATCTATGCCATAAGTTTGAGTAAACCCTCTAGCAACTAAACGAGCCTTATAATTATTTATACTCCCATTTGGATTATGTTTTACTGTGAATACTCAATTACTACTTACCTTTGTTTTACCTTTAGGCAGATTTGTAATTTTCCGGTTTCTATTCTTATGTAGAGCTCTCAATTCCTCTTCGATGGCTTGCTTCCTATTTGGATCTGAAATAGGTTCACTGAAGTTCTTAGGAATCTTCACATTTTCTATGTTAGCTACAAAAGTCTTTAGATGAAGAGAGAGAGAGCTTATAAAGGCACATATTTACTGATAGGCTGCTGAGTGCAGCTCTTTTTACCTTTTCTTGAGGCAATGAGCCAATGGAGATCTTCAGAACTAGGTTCAGGTGCAGAATCATGACTGTGTCTTGGATTAGTAATGGGCTTTCCTTCATTGTGTTGCTGTTCTGTGTTATGAACGGGTGATTCTATCGAGTTTTCTGTCATATCTTGGTCAGAAATAGAGTTTAGGGGTTCAAAGAAGTTTCTGTTTTGAGGCACAGATCTGCTTGGGGAGTTTTCAGGTCTGGTTGGGTTGTTCAGTCCTTTCTGAGCTGTTTTGGGGGCGGCTGTTTTGAGGCACAGAAGGAGAGGTAATAGGTATATCTAAAGGTATTGAAGGGTTTGTGTAGTTCAAGGGGTCTGATTGCTTGTTAGAGTGATCACAAATTATCCAATCATTTTCCTGATTCTCCCTTTGAGTGGGTGATTTGTGATAATATGGTTGTTTTTCAACAAACCTCACATTCATAGTAATGTAAATTCTGTTGGTGATGGGAGAGTAGCATTTATAACCTCTTTGGTTTGAGGAGTAGCCGAGAAAAAATACATTTTATGGCTCTAGGATCCAGTTCCCCCAATGTTCATTGTATACAAAAGCAGTGGAACCAAAAACCTTTTTTGGTAGAGAGGTAAAGAGAGCAGAGTTGGGAAAATGTTCAAGAAGAGTCTGGAGAGGGGTTTTGAAATGTAAGACTTTGGAAGGCATGCGATTTGTTAAATGGGTAGTAGTAAGTATAGCATCCTCCCAAAATCTCAAAGGAACATTGGTTTCAAACATGAGAGCTCTAGCTACTTCAATAAGGTGCCTATTTTTTCTTTCAGAGATTCCATTTTGTTATGGAGAGTAGGTGCAAGAGGTTTGATGACGGATACCATTAGTAGCCAAGAAGTTTGTAAAAGGAGAGTTTAAATATTCCTTTCCATTGTCTGTTCATAAAATTTGGATGGAGGTTTGGAATTGATTTTTAATAGAGACAGAAATTTTGAAAACAGTAAAAACTTTAGGTTTATCCTTCATTAGAAAAACCCAAGTTAATCTTGTGTGATCAATAAAAGTTACAAACCAGCGACCTTTGGAATTCGTTTCAAATTTAGATAATCACCAAACATCACTATGTGTAAGGTAAAAAGGATGAGAGGGCTTATAAGGTTGAGATAAATATGGATTTTGAACTTGTTTTGCAAAATAGCAAGTGTCACAATGAAAGTCAGCAACAGAATTTTTATTAATATTTGGAAATAAAACTTGCATATAGCTTAAACTAGGATGGCCCAATCTAGAGTGCCACAGCATTATTTCATCAGGGCCTTAGGGGATAAAAGAGAGTGACAAATAGGGTGTTTTAGGGAGGAGCCTTGGATGTAGTAGAGCCCATTCCATACTTTAGCAGTGCCAATCTTCTTCCCTAATGCCAAATCCTGAAAAACGCAGCTAATGTTATCAAATGTAACAAGACAGTGAAGTTTTTTAGCGACCTATTGTAGTGACAGCAAGCTGCATTCAATCTCAGGAACATGTGAGACATCATGTAGAATAATATTAGGAGTAATAATCATAGTTCCCAAGCCTTTTACTTGGGCAAATTGCCCATTAGCAACTTCCACAGTTTTGTGTGAAGAAAAATTATTAAATTCAGAAAATAATTCCTTAAATCTAGTAATGTGATGAGTTGCACCAGAATCTGTAATCCATAGATTTCTAGATGTAGTCAGACTATGAAAAGCATGAATGAGGGCTGTACCTACATGGGCTAGAGTGACAGAAGGGGTGGTCTTACTCTCAGAAGTAGAGGGCAGGTGCTTATCCAAAAATTTTCGCAGCAACAGCAGTTCATCATGACTGATGGTTTCATTAAAAGTAGCACATACCATCATTCCGTTGCAGCCAGGTTTGGCCCTTGGCTTGTTTGGAGGCTTGCCATGCAGCTTCTAGTAGCACACTTCTCAAGTGTGACCACTTTTATGATAGTGGTCACATCACTTATTACCTTTTTTTGCCTTGGGCTTGCTTTGTGGGCCATTGTAGCAAGAGCAGAAGAGTTAGGTGAATTAGAGGGAATATTAGAGTCAGTGATCAATACCTTCCTACTTTCCTCAAACTTAACAGTGTTGAATGCTTCAAGTAGTGATAGAAGTGGCTTGAGACTCATGATTCATGCTCGCCTGTCTTCATAGGAATCATCAAGACCAAGAAGGAACTTGTAGCAGCATTCTTGATCCATTAGTTTTTTGTAGGGCATGGTTGCTGCAGTGCTTGGCCAGTGATGAACCTCATAGAGGTCTATTTGCTGCCAAAGTTTCATTAAAGCAGTAAAATATTCCCTTGGCCCTTGTTGTTTGGAGGCTTGCCATGCAGCTTCTAGTAGCACACTTCTCAAGTGTGACCACTTTTATGATAGTGGTCACATCACTTATTACCTTTTTTTGCCTTGGGCTTGCTTTGTGGGCCATTGTAGCAAGAGCAGAAGAGTTAGGTGAATTAGAGGGAATATTAGAGTCAGTGATCAATACCTTCCTACTTTCCTCAAACTTAACAGTGTTGAATGCTTCAAGTAGTGATAGAAGTGGCTTGAGACTCATGATTCATGCTCGCCTGTCTTCATAGGAATCATCAAGACCAAGAAGGAACTTGTAGCAGCATTCTTGATCCATTAGTTTTTTGTAGTACATGGTTGCTGCAGTGCTTGGCCAGTGATGAACCTCATAGAGGTCTATTTGCTGCCAAAGTTTCATTAAAGCAGTAAAATATTGGTCAACAGTTTGTTCACCTTTGATTAAATCATGGAGTTGCCACTTAACCTGAAACAGAGCCGCTGTGTTTTTCGTGACAGAGTAGGTGGCTTTAGCAGAATCTTAGATCTCTTTGGATGTGGTGGTGAGAAGGTAGTTTTCACCTATATCGGTAGTCATCCAGTTAGTAAGCCATGTCATCACTATGTTGTTTTTCGCACACCATGTTGCAAACTGGGAGTCGGTGAATGCTGGTGGAGCTGCAGTGAGATATTTCTCCTTATTTTGACCCCGAACAAACATCAACACATGTCGGGACCACTGTAGGTACTTATGCCCATTTACGCAATTGGTAACCGGAAATTGAGAGAATGCATTGGATTGAGGGACTCGGGCCAGTGTCCCTTGCTGTGTTGGATTAGAGTCGCTGCCTTGAGCAGCAAAGACTGCAGCCTTAAACGCCATTGAGAGCGTGTTTGACACAGCTCTAATACCATGAAAGATTTCTGAATAATTCGCCATATGTATTTACTGAACAGCATTTTACATGATATATAGGTCAAGGGGGGGTATTCCTAATTATTGTCGATCTGATTTGGTTCCCCTAAACAGCTCCTAGAATCATGGGATAGGATAATGGTCAGATTTTATGTCAATCTGACCGTCACAACATTTATGGTTAAACATCCTAGAAGATTGGGTTAAACACTGGTTCATGGGCTGTTGATGGCAGGCCCACTTTCCCACACTTTCTCTGGCATTTGCCCCTTATAAATAATGGCATGCTTGGGGAACAAAGTTCATTTCTTGCATATTTATTACTTCTAACTAATTTGAACTAGTTTTTTAAACCGCATAATTTAGTTATTGGGCTCTAATAGAAGGGACTGGAGGGAGTACACTTTTCTACGCTCGCTATGGTATCAAATCTGTTTCTTCAGCCAACGAGCACCATTATTGGAAACACGATCCAGGATAGAGATGGTGAGATTGAAACAAGAAGCAATTGTAGAAGATTATTGAAACAAGTCTGACGCAATTCTACTGGAATCTGATCTACCAGAATCCATGTCCAGTTCTTTATTAAAAAAACTTCCATTAGATTTTTTTTTTTTGAGGGGGGGGGGGTTCAACCTTTGACTGTTAATGACGTGACGTGGGGAGGTACTAAACCCCATTCTCTTAAGTATTTGGGATTTTTGAGAGGCACCGAAGAGCAATTTCAGTCAGTTGACTAGTAAGAGAATTGAGAACAAATAGGGAGAAGGGTTGAAGAATTTAAGAAACAAAGTGGTGATTCCTGTTACTTCAACTAGCAATAGCAGCAACAGAGGCAAGGGTGGCCAGGGACCTCTTGAAGTTGAGATTAATAGGAGATGAGAATTGATATTTCAATTGTGAAGAAACTATGGGACCCAATCACAAGTGCTATAGGAAGAAATTGTTGATGTTGCTAATTATAGAAGATGATGAGGAAAAATGATTTAGATTGAGCTGTAGAGGTGGGGGAAGATGTACTTGAAAAGGTGATTGCATCCGTGAAGTTCAAATTCACTTCAGTTGTGGGATTCGTTGGCTCTAATACTGTGACGTTAGTGGGATAATTAGGAGGAAAGCATGTGATAGTGCTAATTGATAACGAAGCCACCCATAATTCCATATTATCACACATAGTGAAGCAGTCGGGAATTGAGATGCACAAGTCACACTATTATTTAGTGATGTCTGGGGATGTTAGAAAAATTTATGCCAAAGATGAATGTAATAAAGGTGAGTTATGGGGTCTCAAGGTCAATTTTTATTTTTTCTTCCTTCAATCTTGAGAAGGTGGACTTAGTTCTAGCCATAGCTTGGCCTGAGTTCTTTGGTGAAATGAGAGTGAATTTGGGTCAAGTTTCCCCATCTTTCCTTTTTTCGGCCTAAACTCAAATCAGGTCAATATCTCAAATTAATACACACACACACACACACGCATATTCTCTCAACCATTCTCTCTGGTACTAAAATCTCACGATATGATGATTAAAATTAAAAATACACACAATAAATAAATCTTTAATAAATTATTAATATATAGTAATGTAAATAACCTTATCATAAGAAAGACTGAAAAGATAACGGAAGGTAGCGTAGTCACCTATGGTCCACTTCTGTGTTTAGAGTCTTCTTGTTTGTGTGTAATGGAGGTCATATATAAATTGCCACAATTGTAGCCTCCAGCACACGGGCAAGGTAAAATAAATTGTACAAGAGGAGATGAATAAGTCCAATGACTGATCCAAATGTGAATTGGCTCTAAATACTCTCAAATGCTAGACACAATTCAGACCCTAATCACATGACATGTGAGGATACCAGCTTTCAGGCATGTAGATATATAGTTTTTGATAGTGGCTGCAGAATTTCCCACGGCAGCCTAAGCAACTAGTATGATGCCAGCCCTTTTCGCTTGCTGCTTTTCTATTGTGTTCAAATTTATTTTACTCCTCATATATTGCTCCTTTCCCTCCTTTTTCTTGGTTTCTTTTTTTGCCACTTCCATGTTCTCTGTCTTTCTTGTCCTCATATAATCTTAGTGCATACATGTTTATTTTATTGATGTAGGAAGGAAGACTCTTTACAAGGAGTGGGAAATGTTAGGATATAGATTGGTTTTGGTATATCTATTTTAAATTCTTAGAATTTATATTTATCTTTAAATGTACTTTGGATTAGGATCTATAAGATTTATCCCATTATCCTATCTTATCTAGGATTATAATATTTAGGATTTAGGATTATTTTATATTTAAGATTTTATTCCTCATCTTCATATTATCTTTTAAGATTTATTATATTTTATTCTGTTAAATTATAGTTGTGCCTCGAGCTCTATAAATTTCCCCTATCTCTCTTCAATTGTTAGGCCTTTTTCGATAAATTGAATAAAGGAGTAGAAAACCCTAGGATATTAGATTGATTGTGTTCTCTTCATTTTAAATTCTTAGGATTAATATTATCGTTAAATGTATTTTCTTTGGATTGGGATTTATAGGTTTATCCTAATATCCTATCTTGTCTGGGATTATCTTATTTAGGGTTATTCAGATTTTATCATTTATATTTATATTATCGTTTAAGATTTATTAGATTTATATTACATTAAATTTTATTTTTACACAATTGTACCACGCACATGCTTGAGTTTGGCCTTCTGTTGCTGGGCCTTCTTTGAAGGGATTCATGGTGTTGGCTGTGCTTCCTTAGCTCTGTTGTCAAAATCGCAAAGCCATATAGCCACAGAATGCTTTATGAAACCACGCCAGGAGTTCTTCACCAATTTCTGCCTCTTCTGTTTTTGACCTTTAGCGTTTTTTGACCCCTCCCTAGTTGCTGTGATTAGAGCACTTCAGCTGGGGCAATCTCAGCTGATTGGCCTCATCTTCAGAGAGGAATTGGCAATCAATCACACATGCACTTGGGCTTATTAAAGTTGCTCCAATCCATTTCCTAGCCTTGTATTACGAAGTAAAAAGAATGATTCCACGGGGTATTTCTTTGTGGATTACATTGACCTTAACAAGATCTCCTTACCAGATAAGTGCCTAATACCAAACATTGATGAACGCCTCAATAAACTACATGGTGTATTTTTTTTCTTTCTTTGTGTTTTCCCTCAAAAATTGAGATATATTTAAAATCGGGTTTGCCCAGTTGATGTTCATTGCTCAATCAATTGCATTCAGTTTGGCCACTATGAATTTTGATAATGCCACTTACGTTCCAGCATTCTAGGCATCCGTGAATGACTCAGTTCATCTGTATGTCTGAATTCATTTTGGTTTTCTTCAACATCTTGATTTACAGCCAAAATCTTGAGCAGCCTTTGGATGATCTACAAATTGCCCTCCACACCATTGCATACTTTGCTTATGTTAACAAGTGTCTATCTGGTCAGCTACAGGTCTAAACTTTGAGTCACTTAATTTCTAAGGAAGGTGTGGTGGTTGATTTGTGCAAAGTCAAATTAGTACGCCGATGGCTCTACCTAGTAATATCACATAAATACGTGGCTTTCTGTGTTTAACCGACTATCATAGTAGTCTTGCTCTAAAGTATGGCATTTTCTGCTCAGCCTTGAATAGACATTACCGAAAAGAATGGGTTCGAGTGGTTCGCAAAAGTAACAAGGCTTCTTATTGCTTATTTCAGCAAGAGTTTATCTTTTTCAAATTGTTACAAATCTTTTTATGATTGTAAACTCTTGGCTAGACTTGCCCTTCAAAAGTGGAGACATTATCTATTATGCTGTTCATTCTTTGTCAAAACGATCACCACAGCCTTAAGCATCTTCAGCAATATGCTGCTACCAATGAGCAAAATCGCTTAATCTTGAAGCCTCTCCCTTTTGATTTCATCAACGTATATAAAATATATCTTGTACTGCTTTGACATATGCGTCAAACTCAATCATAAATGGTTGGTGGAAGTTGCTTATGAATTAGAGTTGCCAACATCATCTGACACACGTCCTATGTTTTATGTACCTTTGTTTTGTGCTTGGGCACATACCAACCAGACCACCCACCCTATGCCTCTTACAGTTGATTGGGAGCTTCATTTATAACATGCGAAAGCTTGGACTAGCTGGTCACCCTTGTCTTGAAATCTTAATACGGTGCCTGGACAGACCATAGGAAGAGGCAAACTGGGAAGAACATGATTTGATTGCTCAGCAGTTTCTTTCTTGCCTAGGACAAATCACATTTTCAGGGGGAGTAATTAGGGAGAATTATGCCTGAGAACCGAATTCACAAATCTTTTATTCCTAAGGATCACTAGTGGTAAATACTCATTGTTCTACTCGTTTGTTTTTGAGTGGTAAACAGTATTAAATATCTTTTTATTGTAAATTTGCACCATATGAATGGTAAATGGTAAATACCCGTAGACTGGTAGACATGCATCTTGAGGGTGGTAAATTGAGGACCTTCTTAATTATTAATGTGTGAATTTGGTCCTTCTGTCTAATTCTTCCGAGTATTTACGAGCCTCTGGATACATATGTCAGGAGAAAGAAATGTGGAGCAGAGGATAATGAGTCTGAACATATTATGCTTTCTTTGCTTAAAATAAAATTGCATAAGATGGGGTGTAAAAATGGCAATGTGGCGCATTGCATGGAGGGTTGGACTAACTCCCCCCATTAGATGTAGAGATTTTATGTGTGCCCTACTTCGGTTGATTTAGGAATTCGGTTGTTCTTATTCAAGTAATAGCTCATCCGGGCCATATATAATATTTGCACTCATTAAGGTCAATTTATGATTGTCGGATCAAAATATGTGGTCTCTATTGGGAGCGCAAAGTCCTCTCCACTTGAACTTTGGTGTTGGGGAAATTTGTATGTTAAGATTCTTGCATTCAAAGTTCTTCCAATGATAACATTTACGCTCTTGATCCATTCTCAATTTTTTGGGGGACTTTATCATGCATCTAAGGGGGATGATGAAGCTTCTCTTTGAACTTGATCTACCATATTTTGATTCATTTGTGTTCTATTTTCAACATTTTTCCACATTTGTGTATATGTTGACTCAGTAGTCATTGATTATCCCTCCTTGGACTATTTAATTTATTGTACCCTTCCTTTACATGTCGGCAGCATCCAAGGTACATCCTCTGCACCTTGATTACTTCACCTTCTCTGGTCGAGTTATTGCATTAGCTTTAATGCATAGGGTGCAAGTGGGCATCGTTTTGGATCGTGTGTTTTTCATGCAATTGGCTGGAACGTATATTACTTTAGAAGATATACAGGATGCTGATCCATATTTGTACGGTAGCTGCAAGCAAATACTGGAGATGGATGCTGATTTCATTGATTCAGATGCTTTAGGGCTGACCTTTGTTAGAGAGGTGGAGGAATTAGGACACATGAAAGTGGTTGAGCTTTGCCCAGGTGGGAAAAGCCTTGTTGTTAATAGTAAGAACAGGGAGAAGTATGTTGATCTTCTTATACAGGATCGTTTTGTAACATCTATATCTGAGCAGGTGTCACATTTTGCCCAAGGTTTTGCTGATATTCTTTGCAACCCAAGACTCCAACAGTTCTTTTTTCAAAGTCTAGATCTTGAGGATCTTGATTGGATGCTTCATGGGAGTGAAAGTACCATTTCTGTTGAAGATTGGAAGGCACATACCGAATACAATGGCTATAAAGAAACAGATCCTCAAATATCTTGGTTCTGGGAGGTACGCAACCCCCCCCCCCCCCCCAAAAAAAAAAACTAAAAACTTAAATCTTTATCCTTTTTTATAATTTTATTTTTCAGTTCCATCTTTAGTGATGTAGTTTTATTCCTCTCTCGTTAATTCAAAGCTCTTGTAACAACTCCTGGAACCAGGGAGATATATTGCAACGATCTCCAGTAGTGAAGTACCATGCTGACATCACAATTGTAATACCTTGTTTTGCCAAAAGGACAACGCCATAGTGCTGACATATATGCCTTTTACCAAAAAAAAAAATAGTTTATGGTTGCAGCATTTAATTTAAACACTATTTAACTTTTTAAATGATTTAACTTTTTTGTCTTTGGGGGAAAACATGGCAGATTGTGGGGAAAATGTCAGCAGAGCAAAGGAAGGTTCTTTTGTTTTTTTGGACGTCTCTGAAGTATTTACCTGTGGAAGGTTTCAAAGGTTTGTCTTCTCGTCTCTACATTTACAACTCCATGGAACCCGATGATCACCTTCCTTCATCGCACACATGCTTCTTCCGGCTGTGTTTCCCTCCATATCCATCTTTCTGTGTCATGCAAGATTGTCTTCGAATCATCACACAGGAACACATTGGCTGCAGCTTTGGTACGTGGTGAATATTCTTGCATTTTGGATAGAAGTGATTCTGACTGCACATAGAAATATTGGCACTCAACTCTTGTACAGATTATAGGATAAACTTGTCTGTTTTGTGATCAATGTAAGAAGGCGCTATAGTTCTGGTGTTCAGATATAAGGGTTGCGAAGTCATTGTCAAATGTTTATAAATTTAGGGTATCAAGGAAGTATGGCTTAAGAAAGTAGTATGTCTCTGCGGTTTATCTTTTTAGCAGTAACTCTTATACTGGACACTGAATATCCCTTTGCATTAAACGTTGTAGTCTGGACAATTATGCTCAAAGAGCAACTCTTGCCCCTTATAATTACAATTAGTGGAAATTTTATACTGTGATCCTTCCTCCCTGCATTTTTCCCCACTAACGGTAAAGAATTTCATGATTGTCTTATTTATGGATTGAAAAAAAAATGTAATGGATTATGATTCTGTTTGTGCCAGTGATGTCATTCATTTTGAGCTTTTCCATAGACGCTGAGAATTTTGTTTACCCATGTTCATAGAGCAGCTTTCGAAATTCTGTATAAATCTTGTCAAATATATGTTGGCACTTGGTTATTTTTCCGTCTAAAATTTGTGGGTGAGCCGTGCCAAATGAACTAGGAAAAATTGTAATTAAGGTCCCATCCAAAGGAATTGAATAAAAAAAAAATCCTTTGAAATCATCAAATTATTTTGAAGTCCCAAAGGGCTTTGTTGCAATAAATTTGATTTGTTTAATTAGCAACTTCTCCTTATTTTTTTTTAAAGTTTGTATTGACAACTAAAAGAATAGTCGTTGACAATTTAAGATGTAAAAATTGACAACTGAAAGAATAGTCGTTGATAATTTAAGATGTAAAAATTGACGACTATCATAACAGATATTAACAATACATTTTCTCAGCGCATCACAAAATATAATGTATAAGTAGTCAATATTTATTGCGATAGTTGTTAATCGTTACATCTTAAGTTGTCAACAACTGCTCTTTCAATTGTCAATGCAAACTTAAAAAAAAAGGGTAATTTGGTAATTAAACAAATGAATTCTCTAGCAATAGGGTCTTTTGAGACTTCAAAATAATTTGCTGATTTCAACGGATTTTTTTGTGTTTAATTCTCTTAGGTGGGACTTTGGTGCAATTTTCCCAATAAACTAAGCTGATCCATATGGGATACAATCACCAGCTATAACACCACTAACAAAGAAGCTGACAAATGGTTGAGGTGCTATGATGGCTTGATGGGCCTCCTAGGAATCAGTAGATCCATTCCAGAATCCAAGTAAAGAGAGGAGACAGAGAAATAGTTGAAATTGGGTGTATATAAAATCTAAACAATTAATGCAAATAATCACAATCAAGATAAAAGAGCAAGAGATATTATCAAGAACCTTAATAACAGAGAGAAGTATCACCGATAGGGCAGAGTGAGAAGGAAAATGATGCATAGTAGTCTTATCCTAGTTTGGTCTCTTTATTGACTTACATCAAATGCTCAAGAGCCTCCTAACATTTTCTAATTCTCTATTCTCCATGATTTAAATAGGCTTTTGGTGTCACAATATAATGTTTGGCATACCATGTCTATCAATCATTTCAATTTACTTTCTGTAAAGCAATTGAATAAATCCATGTTAAAACTCATCTATCTTATTCAATTAAGGTAGGGGGATTAAATAGATAGAGGAGCCTCAACCAAGTGAGGTTATTAGGCTGATATCTTAGTGATTTGGCTAAGATTCTAGGAAATCAAAAAGATACATAATAAAATAAAACAAAAATACAATTAGAATCTTAGAATCTTAAAATCAAATTAGTGTACTTGGTGGAATTTAAACATAACTAAATGATGGACAAGGGTTTTTTAGGCCTAAAGCCTATTAGGTAGAGTCCTTAACACTCCCCATTAAGCTGGCATGTTAAAATTTTTAAATTTGATTTTGTTTAGTGGCTTTGTGAGTGCGTTAGCTACTTGAGAGACAGAACTTGTGCAAGTGCATGAGTGGTCAATCTCCTCTAACGTGGTTTTCTTTTTTATGTAATGTTGATTAGTATCCATTTGTTTAGCTCTATCACAATGGAATGGATTGTGAACTATTTATGGTGTTGCCATGCTATCACATCTTATTTTAATTTTAAGTTCTTTCAATACTCTAATTATCCATATGCCCTCACATACACCATTAGCTAGGGCTCTTAGTCTAGCCTTTGCATTATTTTCGGACACAAAAATCTGCTTCTTGCTCCTCTATGTTATAAGGCTGCCCCATACAAAAGTAAAGTACCCTTAGTTGATCTTTTATCCACTGTCTTTCTATTTTTGCGTTAATATAGATTGCCGCATCTCTTGATTCTCCTTTTGCAAAGAAAATTACTCTCCTTGGTGCTATCTTCAAATACTTGAGAATTTTATATCTTGCTTCCATGTGTTCTTTTTGTAGTCAGTTTGAGAATTCACTAATCACTCCCATTGCATAGCTTATATTAAGTCTTGTGTGGAATAGATAAGTTTTTCACCACTCATTTAAATCTTTATGCATTTACTAGAATTTCATCCTTTTTATATTCTACATTGATTGAGAGATCCATAGGAGTTAGTGATAGCTTAGCTCCTTACGTGCCAATTTCTTTGAGAGAAAGAGATGCCCTTCCTTGATCTGGTAATCTCCATCTTGAGAAAATATATTAAACTTCCTACATCTTTAACTTCAAATGCAACTGTTAAAATTCTTTAGTTTCTCTTTTTCTTCAATATCACTCCCTATTAGCACTATATCATTAACATACACAATTAATATAGTTATTTTTCTACCTTATTACTTTACAAAGAGCATGTGGTTTGATTGACATTGCATGTAGCCTAAGCCTTTCACTACTTTCATAAATCTCTCAATTATAAAATATCAAAAAGGAAGAATTGGTATGTGAATAGTATGGTTCATTCTTTAATGATTAATGCAGTATTTATATCTATTAGCTAAGATTATATTGAAGTAGGGCTAAGTGATGATCTGGATGGGCTAGCCCGTGGCCCACCCGTTTATAATTAAACAAGCTCGGTCGCAGCCTATTTAAGTCCGGCAGTCGTATAGGCTAACCAGGTTATAGGGAAATCTGTTTTTTTTTTTGAACTTTTTTTAGCACAACTACCTTGTATATGCTACCTGTGAAGCTGCCAAGAATTTTCCATATAAAGGCTAAAAGTTTAAACAAACGTTAAGATTTGATAAAAGATGAATGTGAACCAATATAATCAATTATCTAGCAAGATCTTGAGTATTATCATCATTATCTTTGGAATCACTTGAAATGATCGAACTTGGAGATGCTAACCCTTGCTCTACAAAAACAAAATAAATAAAGATAAGTTATTGTCATTAACATGAGAAAAAATCAAGCAATGCAAACTAAAAATGATATAGAAATGAGGTAATTACCAACAACAACACTTGTACTCTCATTAAAATAACAAACTAGAAATAAATAATATATGGCACTGACAGCTTTGGTTACTTGTAATAAGAACCGTAAGACAAGATTAACTTAACAATACTGCCAATTATTAAGATTCATTGATTTAAGAACAAATAAAGATAACTAGAAATGGAATATTAGGTGACCGTCAAAACTACAAGAAAGTAGCAATAAATGCTTCAATAGCAACAACAAATTAATAATCAGAACAGAGAACACCATGCTTCAATAAACTATAAGAAGAGCTTTCATTACAAACAATCATACATAATGGACAAGACATTTTCCACATTTATGTAAGAAAATACAGAGAAAACAAAGAGAAAGAAAACACCACCACCATATCAGCATACATATATATACAGGAAGTCTGAAGTAGAACAAAAGCAATGAAGCAAGAAGCATCAAGTTACTTATGGGGCTTTGGTTAATTCGTTCAATTTAGCTCTCACTTAAGTTCAAATAATATGAGCTATAAGCTAGCAATGATTAGCGAGGAAGGGAGAGGGAGATGTCAGAATTGAAAACCTACTAATTTGTTGACGTTGATTGCCAAGCTTCAAGTTGCCGTTTAGTTCGACCTGCAAGTTGCCATCGATGTCGAGTTTGAGCTGACTGAAAGCTTTGACCTTTCACTTCAAATTTCAATCTGCAAGGTAAAACAAACTCTTCGACAATTCAATTTTGATATAGAACTTAAAAGCTTCAATCTTCATATTCAGACTTAGAAGGAGGAAGTTAGAAAGAAAAGTTGTCGAGAAGTTGAACTGAACTAGGGAAGAAGGGAAAAGGAAGAGAAGATTGAAGAGTGATGCTAAGGCTCAAACAAAAGAGAAAATGAGGGGGAAAGGGAAAGGAGTAAGGAGAAATATGAGAGCTAAAAGAGAAAAAAAGAAATAAGAAAAATTATTTATAAAATGAGATCTTTGATATTGACAAAAATAGAGGTGTATTATTTCCTATATTAACATTTACAATCATGTAACACTAGACAAAATTATAAATGTCTTTAAAAGAAAATAAGTAAATTGTAATTGTCTCAAGTCCTTTAGTAGTATTTACCTTATAAAAACCATCATCAATTCTTTCTTACAGTAGCAATGCTCTTGTCCTCTTGTCCTTCACATAACAAATCTTTAAGTCAAAAATCACAATCACATCATTATCATTAGGAAGCTTTGTAACACTAATAAGATTCTTAGTAACACATGAAGTATATAGAACAACTTTCAAATAAATTTGTGACCATTTAAACTTTTTAGATAATTGTTTCCAATTCCAATAACATGTATTAACTAACTATTACTAACATATAAACTCATTTAACCTGGATATACTGCTGGTTGATCAATGACATTGGCATTGTTGGCCACGTAACTACTTGCTCTCCTATCTATATACCAACTTAGGTCCACAACAGTGTTTGGGGTAGCCACAAGAGCATTGTAATATGGAGGCATGTTGTTTCCCCCTCAAACAGCAGGTTATTCTTGTTTGAATTCTATGAATAATAGTAACATTCCAAAGCAAAGTGACCAAAGCATATGCAAACTTGATACTCAACATGTCTGCTATTTTTGTTTATTCAACCATGGCTTCTTGCTCACCTTGGACTGTGTCCTTGTCCATTTCTCTAACCAAATCAAAACCACTCAATTTGATAGTTGCTTCTACCCTAATAAATCACATGGGCCACTAGTTTTATGAGAAACATATTGCCCATCTAGTTTTGAACTTGATTCAATTGCTCTAAATGACTCTCAAAAGTCAGAAGAGTAGACAAAAGTTCTATCCAAGTAATATATGATTTATTAACAAGTTGGCATACAACTAGATTATTAGCACTTGAACAACCAGGTCAGTTATTAAAAGAGAATTTCTAGAAATAAGTAGCTTATCAGAGATCATTTCTATTAGAATAAGTTTATAAATATTCACTCTATTATTCTCATATAAGTTAGTACATAAATAGGCTTGGATTTCCTTATAGTATAAGAGGAAATCTGATTATATTGAATAGAAATTACTATGGGTGATTACCCACAATAAGGAAGCATGATTCTAGGAACTAATTGAGGAAATGCCTAGATTATAGACATTCATCCCTAACGGCTAAAACTAAGGGATTTGATTCTAACACATCCCGTCAAGTTGAAGAATAGATGTCTAGCATTCCTAGCTTGCTTCAAAAACCTTTGAATTATACCCTTGCTAATGGTTTGGTCATTATATCAATAATTTGGTTTGAGGACCTTATGTAGGATAGATTTATGATGGCCCATTCTACCTTCTCTTTGATGAAATGTCAGTCTATGTCCGCATTTTTTATCCTATCATGGTAGGCAAGGTTTCTTTCATCTTGATACTACCTTTGTTGTTGCACCAGAGGTAAAAAGGTCCTTCATATGGGATTTTGAGTTCTTTAAGAAGTCTTGTGATCCATATTCCTTCACACAATCCTAATGCCACAGCTCTTAGTTCTGACTTGGCATTGCTTCTTAACACTATAAAGTGCTTTTTGCTTCTCTATGTCAATAAGTTGCCCTATTCATAAGTACAGTATCCTGTGGTAGACCTCTTGTGTTCTAGAGATCTATCATGATCTGCACATGTGTACATTTCTATGCCTCTTTGTCTGTTTTTTCAAAAAATATCCCTTTTCCTAAATTGAGTTTTAGGTAGCTTAAGATTCTGTATGCGGATTCCATATGCTCTTCTTGCAGTTGATGCATCAACTGGGTCATCACTTCTACTATATAGCTTATGTCAGGACGTGTGAGAGTTAAGTATATTAGCTTCCCTATGAGCCTTCTATACCTTTCTGAGTCAATTGGAGTGCTATTTAGCTTGATCTCCAAATTGTATGTAGCATCCGTTAATGTTTTGGTTGGTTTAGCTCTGAATGTCCTTGTTTCATGGAGGAGGTCAAGTATGTACTTCGTTTGGGACACGTTAATCCCTTTCTTAGTCCTTGCTACCTCCACGCCTAAGAAATACCTTATTTGCTCAAGATCTTTCACATGAAACTTGACTGATGGTGCCTTCTTAAATGAGCCAATTGACTTGTCATCATTTCTTGTGATCATAATATCATCTACATAGACGATAAGTATGGTAACCTTATGATTGTTGTGCTTCACAAATAATGTGTGGTCAGCTTGCCCTTGAGCAGTGCTGTCAAACTTGTGAGTCAACTTGCTGAGTTTACCAAGTTCACATTTTCAGCTATAGAAATCGAGTCAACTTGCTTATGAAATCATCCTAAGCATAAATTCAGTTAAACTTGGTTCTAGCTCGGTCAAACTTGGTAAAATTTCTGTTTTAAAACGAAGTTAAATGAGTCAGAGATTTGAGTAGTAAAATACTAGGGTTAAAGTGCAATCCACCCCTTAAGGTTTCCAAATTGTTGCAATTGTTTGCCACACATTTTTTTAAGGCACAATTTCTATCCCGTTGTATTTTAATGTAGTGTAATTGGAGTCCTCATAAATGGACACAAACGTTTGACTTGTTTTTGCTTATGTGGTGCTAACCTTCCTTGTTTTTTTTTTTGCCACCTTACTTTTTTCTTTGACTAGTATTAAATCAGAAAAGCCTTGTGTAAAATAAAAAAAATGTAAAGGAACCATCTTTCATATGCATACCCAACCCCAAATTAGAAACTAAACCATTGGTAAACTCAAGAACTAATTGAATAAGAATCCAAATCACTCAACAAACCTAACACCAATTTCATGAACAAAAAAAATAAAAAGAAAAGAATGCAAAAAAGAAGAAGATCAACCCAAAACAAATATGAAATTCAAGAGGGTTTTGAAGACGTCGCAGGTTTTGTAGAACTTTGAATACCATAAACTTCAAACCTGAACCGAAGCTCCTTCATCACAGATGCTGCAAGTTGGGTTCGTCATCAACCCTACTCCTTTGTGAATGTATGATGTTACATCTTAATTTTTAGGTCTAGGAACCCTGGGAGTAAGCCCAAAATAGGTAGGCTACTAAACTCCTCAGAGCAGAAGTCCAAAAAATGAGAAAGGAAGTCAAAGCAGTTTCAGGGACTAAACTGCAAAGTAAAAAAGTTACTACAGAGCAAACATGTAAGTATTGTTGAGATTTCAGGAGAGTCTCAAGAGCCCAAAAAGAACAAAGAGGCTAGATATAGGCCGAAGTTTAAGTTAGAAGCCTTAAAGAGATGTTTGATGAGGTTAAGTCCAAGTAGAGACTAAATCATAATTTCAGAAAGTTACGGGCCAATAAAAGTAAAAAATAAAAAGTATACAGAAAATTTCAGAAAAATCCCAAAAAATAAAAAATAATATTCTAAGGCTATTTTATAAATAGAAATAACAACAATACCCCTGAGACAACTTAAATAGAATTTATAAGATTATGACCCGGTAAAAAGTACATCGATTGAGGTAATTATTTGAGATAGCAAGAGATTTGAAAAAAATGTACGTAAAAATGAGGTTAGGAAGCTTAAAGGCTATGTTAATTCATAAAATTAGTCTCACTTCCAGAAGATTAGCAGAATGACTTGAATAAAATAGAAGGCTCAATTATGCCAGTTCAAGGTATTTTGTAAATGAGTTTTATGCGAGGCTTAAACGAAGTTTTATGGCCTAAGAAAATTCATAGATCTTCTCTAGAATTAAAGGAAATTTATGGATTGGACAGAAAAAATTTTTGAGCTCCAGAAGGCCATTAAAAAAGCTGAATAAATGCAAGCCACATAAATTGGAAGAAAACTTGGAGATCAAGTTTGATCCAAGGGCCAAGATCTATTCTTCCTTTCCTCTCTATTAGATTTGTGCCACCTAGCTCTCTTCTAGAAGGATGATGTAAGGAGATGATGTATTGATGATGTAAAAGTACACTTGAAGTTCTAAGTTTGCCCTTATAATTTCTATTAGCTTTCAAGGGCATAATCGTCCATTAAAGGCATAAGTTTCACTATAAATAGAACCCTCCCTCCCTCACATTCTCTCATTTTCAGCCAAGGAGGGGGAAACTCTTGCCATTTATTTTCTTGAAGATCAATCAAGAAGAAACACACTACTTTGGGAGACAAGCTTGAATACAAGGTTAGTTTTATGTTCTGCATTGTATTTTCCTTTCTATTCTTGAGTTTGGTGGTTGAAAAAATGTGGATTTCCCTAAGGGGAGGTGCTGGCCAAAATTGATTAAAATAAGGGAAGATGAATTTGGAGTTAGATCTATGTTTAAAGGATAGCACAGAGTAGGATTCAAGTGGTTCTAGCTTTGTATTAATTGAATTCCATGACTTTGGAACCAAAGAGGATGCCATGGCCTAACTAGTTCTTGTGCCTAAGATGTGATTTTTTTGATTCTAAAGCTTCCAATAGATTTAGAATGGAAAATTGTGTAGGAACAAGATGAAAGAATGAAGTTGGAAGTATTAGAATCAAAACTGGAATTTAGGTGGCAGATTTTGGTTTTGACCTAGAACTAGGGGAAGGAGTTGGATTTTGATTAATCTAAGCTCATATTTAGATTTCTTGGACAAAATTGTGTAGGATTGGCCTAAGGGAATAATTTTCACAAAGTTAGAACACTAATTATAAATTAAGGAAAAGAGATTAAATTTAAGGATATAAGTCTTCCACATTGTGTAGTTCTTGGTCCTAGTGAGTAATGTGACCCTTGTGGATGTGATTAGACCTTGAGACTTCTAAAAGAAGGTTTGGATGTAATTGACCAAAAGCTAGATGGTTGGGAAGCTTAGGGAGCGAGTTGAAGAGCAAGAGAAAACTTATGGTACAAGGTAATGAACTTACCCCTTTATGTGCTTGATGTGGTATGTTTAAGTGTTGGTTTGTATATGTTGACTATATGATGTTGTGACATGATGATTGCCACTGAAAATGCTGTTCTTAATATGTTTTCATGGCCATGTATTTTTATACCAAGCATAAAGCATGATGGCATGTCACTAGTTAACCTAAGTTTATGGAAAATTACATACCATGCATTAGCATCCATCTTGTACATGTATGTGGTAATGTTTACTACTGAGATTCTCCCAAATCTCACCCCCTCCCTTAACCAACCATTTAGGTCAATCAATAATGGACAATGATTTCATGAAGGAGAGCATGAGAAGGAAGGAGAAGAAAGTGTAGAATTATTGATGTTAATGAAGGAGACTAAGGATTAATGTATAATTCTCCTATTATGTAAATTATGTTTATGGATGCCAAAAATGCAATGTAATTGATTATAATGTTTATGGAATGAATGCAAATTTTTGAGAATGAATGGGAAAGAATAAGGCCAAGTTATGCATGCCAAAATAATAAAAAGAATTAAAAGTAAGAAGCTAATAAAAGATAAAACGTAAGTCCTAGAGCAGTGAGTTTGCAATTCCAGTTTGACCTAGCAAATGGTGGAATCTGGTCACAAAATTGGTGATCCTATATTACACATCTCAAACTTTAAAAGCATGTGTAGTTTGCCTTAATTGGATGTGTAAATTAGGAGATATGAATTTTAGAAGTTGAGGCAAGAAATCTAAAAGTTCCAGAATTTACCAAATGAATAGTAATTTTTACAGATTAAACTGTACGAAGTGGAAAGAGATAAGTCCAGTTTGATATTTTTTCCTTAAAGAGCACTAAAAGAGCTTTGATTAGAAATTTGGAGAACCTCCATACAATTTTTGTAGAATTATTTATGATTTTTTTAAGTTGGATCTATAATCTAGAAATATGAACAGTGAATAGTACTCGAGGACTTAAAGGAAAATTTTAATATTTGGGCCTAAGTAAAGCTTCCGTATATCCAATTTGCTTCTGAACACATACTTTGAGGGTAAAAGTAAGGATGTTTCATACGGCGCAAAGCTTATCCATGAATATCCGTCTTACCAATTTTAAGAAGAAGAAGAAAAAGATCTATGAAAGGGAGAATGATGAAATCAACGATGATGAACAGGAAAAGAAGTGGTGATGGATAATGGCAATGCTGATAAGAACAATAACACTAGGTACTGTAAATCTGTGGCCAAATCCTACCTTAAACATGGTTTATTCAACCTTTATCCAATCATCCTCCATTTATCGATCACCATCCCTCTCTTCATTGTCTTCTTTTCTTTTTAGTTATTTTGGGAGTGAGGGGGAAAAATCATGTTGGAGAAGAGTGAGACAATAGATTAAAAAAGCTTTTCCAAATTGATACTCTGAGAGTAATCATACATCAGCGAAAATAATAGAGGAAGCTGACTAGGAAAGCTGATTTCTCCAATAGGAAAAGGGAGATGATGGGAAAAAAACATAGGAGGCCTAAAAAAATTATGGCATACAAAAAATGTGATGTGAATGCCAGATGGCATCAATATGGTAGTCCCATCTGATGTATTAACATCGTTAGGCTAATCCCTCAGCGAGGTCAAACATTACATTACTTTACAATATGATTGGATAGAAATTCCACCTTAAAATACATTAGGTAAACAATTGCATCAATTTGAAAACCTCAGGGGGTGAATTGCACTTTAACCCAAAATACTAAAACTCATTTGGAAAAAGAAAGATTGAAAACAAAAACTAATATAAAGTTTAAAAAGAAAATAAATATTACTTTTAGTTGCCCTATTTTGAGCCCATAGACTCTGTGCCGCCACCATCTTTTTCAAGTTTAAAGATTTCCTTCTTTACTTATAACAGTTCGAAGAAGACAAAGAAAAGAGAAGAAAACGAGAAGAAGAAAAATATCACTTGTAAGTTGTAACAGTTCTTCTTTTTTTGTCTCAACTCCCTTGTGTCTCTCCTACTTGTTTTTCTCCAAACTTGATATGAAAGAAGAAAGAAGAAGAGGAGGAGAAGAAGGAGATAGAAGACAGAAAAAAGAGTTTGAAGAAGAGAAAAAGAGATTGAGGAGAGAGTAACAATTGTTCAAGTAAGTGATGTACTTTTTTAATAAAAATTATATTTTATGTAAGTTAAAGGCTAGAGAAAGAACAAGAGAGTGTTGAGTGTTTGAATGTCTGACAAACAATTTATTTATCTTTTGGTCTAGTTGTCTAGGTGGAGCTGTGAAAGCACATGAAGTTGAACCAAGCTTCTTTCTTTCCCTCTTAACTATTGCAATGTGAAAAGACATAAGGTAAAGAATTTTGTCTTCTTTCAACCTTTTATTGCTTTTCAACAACTTTAAGTATATTATATGTTTTCATACTACTATCCTTCTGATGCTATTAGATGTCTGGGCAAAGGATTTCTGAAACTACTATATTTTCATAATTCTTTCTAATTATTTCATTTAACATTTAATAAAAATAAGCTCATATCAGACAAATAAATTTGGTTTCACTTTACTAGCTATTTACTTTACATAAAATTTTTTTACTTAATTGTTAGTTTGATGATTATATGATCTCTAGTTTATTTTTTAATCTTATAATTTATTTTGACTAATTATTAAGTAGGTAACATATTAAATTGAAGACGTCTTCAAGTGTAAGAGAAAATCTAGGGAAAAAAGTTACTGCTGCAAGAAAAAACTAGCCAGGAAATAGATCTGATATAGGATGGAAACATAGGATGGATGTTGATGGAAATAGCAAAAAAGTAAAGTGTAACTATTATGGAAAAATTGTCAATGGAGGTATTTACAAATTCAAACATCATCTAGCATGCACTAAAATAGATGTCAAACTTTGTGTTAATTTTCCTGAAGAAGTGAAAACTGCAATACTACAACATATTTGTGAAGCTAAATATGCTTCATCTAAAAGAAAAAAAAACAATGGGTTGATGTTGGTGAAGAAGATCAAGGCACTCAAGGACAAGTTGAATCTCAAAAGTCAGAGAAAGTGCTCATGAATTTCTTGAGAAATTCAAAAAGTAATAGCAAAGGGGCAAGCACCTCCCAATCGATTATTAATAAGATGTTTAAGAAAGACTTGAGGGAAGAAGCTTTTCAACAAGTAGCTTGAATTTTTTTTACAGGTGCCATTCTTTTTAACTGTATAAAAAATCTTGAGTTTATAAAGATATGTGAAGTCTTTGGAAGATTTGGTCAAGGATTTAAGCCTCCTTCATATCATGAGATTAGGGAGAAATACTTAAGCCTAGAAATAGAAAACACACAGACCATACTTGATCACTTTAAGAGTGAACAAACTATAACAGGTTGTTCCATAATGTTTGATAGGTAGACTAATGGAAAAAGGTGCCCAATTTACAATTTTTTAGAGACTAGTCGTAAAGGGATAATATTTTTGTATTTGCTAGATACTTCTAAAATTTCTGAAACTGTTAACAAAGTATTTGAGATGCTTAATGAAGTTGTGCATAAAGTGGGAGAGCAAAATGCAGTTCAAAAAGTAATTGACAATGCTGTAAATTATAAAGCAGTTGGGCAAAAGTTGATGGAAAAAAGGAAACATTTGTATTGGACTTCGTGTGCAGCCCATTGTATTGATTTAATGTTGGAAGACTTTGAAAAAAAATTGTGTTGCACAAGAAACCATTAGCAATGGTAGAAGAATCACTTCATATATTTATATGGAATCGATGCTCATTAACCTTTTGAGAAAATACAAAAATGGAAAGGACTTAGTTAGACTTGCTACAACTCGATTTGCCACTGCATATCTAACTTTGTTATGTCTTAATAAGTATAGAGTACCACTGATAAATTTGTTTAATTCTCAAGAGTGGAAGAATAGCAAATATTCTTCTATTCAAGATGGAAGGGAAGTGGCAGGAAGTGCTATTGACAGTAATTTGTGGAAAAATATTGTAACATGTCTGAAAGCTGCTACTCCTCTGGTTAAATTTCTTCGCTTAGTGGATTCAGAAGAAAAGCCAGCTATGGGATTCATATATGAGGCAATGGAAAGTGCAAAGGAAAAGATCAAATAAAATTTTAATAATGTTAAAAAGAAGTAAGTATTAAATTAAATTGTGTTTAATTTTATTAATGTAGTTTTTATGCTTTATTACTTCTATAGTTTTGAAAAATGACCCTTCTTATTTATTGATTGTCCTAGTTATGAGCTTACATGGAATATAATTGATGAGAGGTGGGAAGCACAGCTACATAGACCTTTACATGTAGCAGCATACTATCTTAATCCTCATTTTCATTATGACACTAATTTTAAACCAAATTATATGATTAAGAAAAGGATGATATGATTGCATCTCAGGAATGGTAGAGGAAAAAGATAAGCTTAGCAAAATTGAGTATCAATTGCCTGACTATAATCATAAAAAAGGTATGTTTGGGCGTGAAACTGCACTAGCATTAAAAAAAAAGGGCTCCAGTAGAATGGTGGGATTCTTATGGAGATGAATGCCCAAAACTTAAAAGAATTACAATTTGCATTCTTAGCTTATATTGCAGCTCTTTTGGCTGTGAACGTAATTGGAGTGCTTTTGAGATGGTAAGACACATATAGCTTTTTGTAAAATTTTCAACATAATTTTTTCTTGAAGGTTTGCATAATAATGAGTATTTTCTATTTTGTTAGATTCATACCAAAAAGAGAAACTGATTGCATCAAAAGAAGATAAATGACTTGGCATTTGTCATGTGTAATTTGAAGCTAACAATGAAGCAAAATAATAGAGCTTCTTATTATGACTTTGATGAGATTACTGAAGAAAGAATAGACGAAAAGGGTGTGGAGGAAGAAGAAGATGAGGTTCCTCAACATTATGAGATTAATGAAAACATTGCTAATCCAATATTTGATGTTGACCTAAATGCTAATTTGAATGTTGATAACATTAAGGAAAATTATAATGACAATGATGTTATGGGCAAGGCAAATGGAGATTACAATGGTGAAGGCGAAGAATTTGAAGACAATGAAGATGATGGCAATTTAACATTTGATGATCTTTGTTGAATTTATAATTATTATTTTTGAATTTGATTTTATTTAGCGACTTCATATTAATATAATTTCATATATATATTTCTATGTTTGGTATGATGAACTATGAATGTTGATGGATTTAATTTCAATGGTTTAGATTTAAAATATGGTTAAACTAAATTGCTATATATTCTTTGTATTTGAAATATTTAGTTATATATTTTTAATAGTCATTTTTTAATAAAAGGTCAACTCTTACAAGTTTACGATCCGAATTTACAATTCTGAGTTTACATTCTCTTCATGAGCTCACTTAAATTTGTGAGTTTGACAACCTTACCCTTGAGAGCAACCAAATCTTTTAAGAGCCTTGGCAAACCTATTAAGCCACACTTTAGGCGACTACTTTAGCCTATATAGAGATTTTTTGAGTTTCTAGATCTTGATGATGTTTTTATTCCTTACTTCACGTAGACTTCCTCCTCTAAATCTCTACTTAGGAAAGCATCATTCATGTCTAGTTAGTGTAAAGGCTAATTTGAGTTAGCAGCTATAGATAACAAGATGTTAATAGTGTTGAATTTAGCCACTGGAGCGAAGGTCTCCTCATAGTCGATCCCATAGGTCTGGGTGTATACCTTTGCAACAAAAACAGCTATGTATTTGTTGAGACTACTATTTGAGTTGAACTTCAGAGTAAACACCTACTTGCATCCTACCACTTTCTTTCCTGGAGGTAATGAAGTAATGTCCCATGTTCTATTCTCCCTCAAAACTTTTAGTTCCTCTTCCACTACTTTCCTCTAATTAGGATTGGTCATGACTTGTTAGAAGGTCTTTGATATCTTTACCTATGCATTGTTAGCAACAAAACTTTGCACTCTAGTAGATAAGTTACCATAAGAGACAAAGCTTTGTATAGGATTTTAGGTATAAGATCTTACCCTTTTCTAAGTACTATGACCCATCCTAATTCATCATAATCTAATTCTGTACTGAAGTCCTGGCCATGCCTTAGAGTGGGAGTCTTATTCCTTTTATTTTTTTCATAGTTGATCTTGTTATTTGGGTTATTGGTTTTTGGGCTTTCTTCAGTGTCTTTAGATTCATTTTTATTGATATCATTGTTTTTGGGAGTTGAGTTTGGCTTAGATTCTATTCTGTGTTGTGGGGTTTCAGGTCTGTCCAAAGGGTTCTCATTCCTATGTAAGTTTTATATTCTGTGTTGAGGGTTTCGAGTAGAGTAGTTGTAGTTTCAAGTATGTTCTAGGGTATAGGTCCAATTTCTAGCAAGGTTGTTATAGTTTTAGGTCTAGGTATAGTTTTAGGTGTGCGAGGGATGCTTGTTTCTTAAATTAGCCATTTTTCTGCTTTATGGTTCTCTCCTTGAATGGGTAATTTAGGGTAATAGACCTCATCTTCATAGAATGCGGTATTTTTTGTGATGTGAATTGTTTTAGTGTTTAGTGAATAACATTTATATCCTTTTTGTGTTGGAGCATACATGGAAAATATGCACTTTTCTGCTCTTCATTCAAGTTTCCATTCATTTTTATAGACAAGTACTATACAACAGAAGACTTTTAGGGGCAAATTATTAATTTATGGGTAGTTTAGATAATGTTCGAGTAATTTCTAAACTGGTGATTTAAAATTTAATATTTTAGAAGGAACTCTGTTTATAAAATAGAAGAAGTAACATCTCCCTAAAAAAGATTTGGAATATTTTTTCCCAACATAATAGCTCAAGTTACTTCTAATAAATGTCTGTTTTTTCTTTTAGCCATCCCCTTTTTGTTGTGGGGTGTAAACACAAGAAGTTTGATGGTGAACTCCTTGTTCTTGAAGAAAATCTTTGAAAACTCTGCTTAGTTATTCTTTTGCATTATCACTTCATAAAACTTTGATGATAGTTTAAAATTGATTTTTCACATAGGTAAAGAATCTTTTGAAAATTTCAAAAACTTCAGATTTTTCTTTTAACAAGAAAAACCATGTTATCTTGTTTAGTGGTGATGAATTGATTATTAGGCTTGTCAAAATAAAGCCCCTGGTTGTCCGGTTCAGTCATAGAATCCCAAATAGGAGAGGGAAGTTGTCATTGTTCATACTTCAGGTTTTCTTATCTCTGCCGCTCTAATACCATATTAGAGATTTGTCCTTAACAGCTAGAACTAAGGGATTTGATTCTAACATTTTCATTTTGGCTAAGTACTCATGCATCTTAAGTGGCCCTTTACAAGTCTATTGTAACTTCGTCTTGAGGAGTAATATTCACGTATCAGCACTCACAGTATAAAATCTTTGACTGCATTCTAAAGATCATGAGTGTCTTGCAATTAGTAAGTTTAGTAGTAATATTTGGTGTCATGGTATTATAGAGCCATCACAACAACATCTGATCACTGGCTTTCTATTCTTGAAAACTCAAGGTTGATCTTCAGCTTAGCTTCCTCGAACACATACTTAGATGGATATAACTTTGGTTGCTCAAGGCAATACCCCTAGATAATTGGCAGAACAATGGTCTATCATAATATATGGTTATCTTAGTCCAGCTTGACCGAGACCACTTAAGAGCCTGGTTTTGTGAGTGTAGGTGTTTTCAAAAGAGGTGAGGTAAGAGTGGTGTTAACAATAAAGATGGATATGTTGTTAACATTGGTTGCAAGTTGGGTGATAGGAGAGGTTGATGATGGAGTGAGGGTGATGTCAGGATTTGTGATGGAGTGAGTCATGGGCTCTCATACCAAATCAGAAAAGAACAGGAAATGAAGAATTGGTCTATGAATAGTAAGAATCATTATTCAATTATTCAAACAACACAAATATATACAGAACATTATGGCTCACCAGCACACAAGTATAATATCTATATATGCTAAAATATATCAGAAAAGTATCTTGATAGCATTTACAAGTGTTTCTAGTATATTCTAAGCTATTGGGTCTAATACTTTTTGAATTGGATTGTGACTCTCCATTGAACTTTACCTCTATTTGGGATATACTTGTAACACTCCCAAACCAAGCCTTTGGTGATTGTTTTAAGCCATATGGAGACTTATGCAACAAGCATGCTATACTTGAATTCCCATATTTAGCAAGTCCTTCTAGAACTCTAATGTAAACTTCGTTTAGATCTCCATTCATGAAGGCATTTCTCATATCCAATTGACAGAGTGGCCAATCAAATTATTTTATTATTATATTTAATTTTGCAATCGGTGTAAAATTTTCCTGGTAATAAATACCTTGAGTCTATGAATATCTTTTTGCTACCAATTGAGCCTTGAAGTTATTTATAGATCATCTTAGTTATATTTGATTGTAAACACCCATTTGCAACATATAACTTTCTTTCCTTTTAAGAGTTTTACTATTTGTTTTGTTAGATTTTTATCAAGGGCTTTCATTTTCCCATTAGTAGCTGCTCTCCATCTTAGGTGACTAATTGCCTCATCAAATATTGAATGAATTGTTTTAGGTTGACTTAATCTTGCCTTGAACTAGAAGGATCCTCACATTTTGGAACAATTATTATTTCTAATTCACTTGTTTCCTTCTTTAAATCCTCCACTTTTGGTTATTACATTTTATCATTAGGCACTGTGCTAGGTTTAGGTTCATTTAGGACAATTTTAGGTTGATAAAAGGTAAGTTTAAGCTCAATTTCGAAGGCAAGAAGGTTAAGTTCACAGTCTAGTGAAGTTGAGAGATTAAGTTTAGATCTATTTAAGAGATTAGGTTTAGATCTATTTGACATTGTTTCAGGTCTATTTGTCACCATTTCAAGTCTATTTGTGACTAGTTTAGGTTTGTTTATGATGTTTTCAAATGCATTTATAATTAGTTTAGGTGTGAGAAACTCCTATTCCCTTATACTCTTTTCTTAAATAGGAGAGTTGATAGCCTTTATCTTCAATAAATTCAACATCCATGGTAACAAATAATTTCTAAAGGGTTGGAGAATAACTTTTATAGCCCTTTTAAGAAGAGGATTATTTCACAAATATGCATTTAGGTGCTCTAGGTTCAAGCTTCCTTTCTTGATTGTTGTGGACGTCAGCTATATACTCGAAAATCCTTAAAGGAATGTAGGTGGCAAGTAAGATTATGGGGTAGGTTTGAGTAAGGAGATTTATAAGGGTTTGAGAGTTAAGAGTTTTAGAGGATACTCTACTGGTAAATAAAACTTTGCATATATAAGTAGGTCAACAATGTCCTTACACATGTGTTAGCCACTACTGTCATGAGATTGCACCATTTTTCCTGCTATGTTCCTTCTTATATCAACACTTAGCTTCAACAAATCAAGCACATCGAAGTTCATAATTTCTGGCTCAAGGACATAGCAAAACCAGTGTACATTGATAAGTATATGTGCCAATATCAAATCACACTATGTTTTGCTATAACCTATATGCTCAAGCAATATTTGATTTTGCTTTTATTGCTTACAACTCAAATAAATCAATAGCCATTTTCATCTACAATATATTATTTTCTTGTAAGTCATCATCTATTTATTTATGATCTTATCAAATATTCACTATTCAGTGAATACCTAAATCACCTTACTTGTACTCCTTGCTTCATATCAGCCATCAAGAGTGATTTCTTCATCTCAGATTGTAACCACAACCCTGCTATGTGCAGATAAAACTTAGTTAGACACAAGATATAGTCAATAACCAAATGCATATGGGTATTACTTGGTGAAGTGTAGTCAGTTCATACAATTACAGCTGATCACAACACAAATAGACTTACTTGCCATAATTATTGCGTGAACAAGCAATAAATAACACTAAAAAAGTTGTCCTTCTTGTTTATAGGCCTCTTTCCCCCCTCAACTGTCTTTGTTGAAATCCACAGAGAAAGTTATTGCTGGTTCCTTTGTCTTATTTGATCTCCTTCACTCTTCTCCCTTGTTAACTTCTTCATTTCTGTCCCTACTTTTCTTGTCTTTCATGCACATCCACAATAATAAGGATCCCTTAATACCTCCTTCCTTTCTGTCATCGCCATTCCCTCAATACCTCCTCTTTCTTTTTTACTATCAAATTCACCATTGACTTTATTATCATCAACATGTTCCTCATTTTCTAGTGTCTTAATAGTGTCAACAGGGGCATTGTCCTTTGCATTTTGCTTCCCCTCTATACTGAGTTACATTTTCATCAATTATTCCTTAAACTGCATTGATAAGTCTTTTATGGTTTTCTTTAATGACAACCATCAACTGTCTATGCAACTCGTTCAATTCTTGCATAACATATTAACAAATGGTCAAACACAACACTTACTAATTCACATTAAATTTACTAAACAAAACATATACTAGGTCCAAATAAGTCACATTTTTCCTGTCCTTCTTAGCATCCCCTACTTTAGTAGCCCTTCTTCCACACAATATCCCAATGTAAATTTTTCTCTCCTTATTTACTAATTGTAACATCCCAAAATTTCTAACCTAGAAATAGGGAAATATGTCATACCCTGATATCTTTAGTATGATTAATGAAAGATTTAGGGCTGACCAAGGCCAGGTGAGATAAAAGATAGATAAACAGCACAACAATTGAAGTGAGAACTGAAAAAGGACCAAATTGTCATTTTTAAAATGATTGGTCTACAAAGGGCATTATCATAATTAGTGTCTAGAAATCCTAAAAATTTTCAGTAAATCATGGAAAATAGAATTAATGCCATAGAACAGTATTTGAGGTCTAGAAAGTAAATATGGGTTGAAAATAATTTATGAAAAAATTTATTTTAATTATTAATATTCTGGCTAAATTAAGAAAAATTAGACAATATTAATTATTAAAAATATCTAGAGATCTCAGAAAATTATGAAAATTTAAAGGGAATTCATTTAGGAATTATGGAAATTTATGAAATTAATTCCAACCCTAAATGATGAGGAGGTTAGCTTTAATTGAATTTAGAGCTAAATTAATATTAGTAGATTGTCTGTTTTTACAGAAACGGCAATTTAAGGAGTTATACAGGGAGAAAAATTATGAAATTAATCAGAGAAGTTCTCTTTACTGAGATATAATTAATGGTGAACTGATATAAGAATTTTGAGATACTAGAATTTTTCAGCTATCAGATAAAATAAACCAGTACTGTATTAAGACTCAATGGACTGTTAGGACAACAGGGGCGATAAAATTTCCTACAGATTGTCAAGGACACATGTCACGCCCAAATTGGCCAAGAAAGGGAAAAATAAAATAAAAAGAAAAGGAAAAAGAAAATAATAAATGAAATTAGATTAAAATCTAATTAGGGATAAGTAAGATGATTAAGGTTTAAGCCATCTTCCATAAGATCTTGACACATGGCAAACATAGTTCATTGGATGGCTAGGATTTAATCATCTAACTTTGAAAAGTCAAAAGTTTCTAGAAGGGCAATTAGCTAAGTTAATCAAGGAATTAAGAGAGTTAACCTTGATTAAGGCCTAATTAATCTTAGGGGGTGTTTGGATAAGATCAAAACCATGGTTTCAGAGTGCTTTACGGTATACGAAGCAGATATGTGGAGGAGATTGCCTTGATTTGCGGAAAAGTGCTTCTGAAAAGTGATTTTAAGGGCATCCAAACACCCCTTTAATGGATAAGAAGAGATGACATAAGCCCTAATGACTCATCATCCAAGTGTTAACATACTAAGCTACATAGCCTAAGATTTGTACATGTGGAAAGAGGTAAAAATTGGAGGGCTAAGATTAAGTCTTATGCGAGAAGGGCATATGTGGAATTAGTGAAATATGAAGCCTATAAATACCCCCACATGTTCATTTCATGCAAGACCTTTCAAGTAGAAAACCTCTTGCAAATTTTCATGTAAAGAGAGAAAGAGAAGAATTCTAGTGAGAGAAAGTCATTTGGAAGCAAGGTAAGCTTCTAAAACTCTTCTATTTCAAGTTATAATGATGGTATGTTAGTTTTAGGCTATTTTAATGATGATGGGAAGTCATTTTTCTAAGGAAAAGTGCTACCCAAATTTTATCAAAATGATAAGGAATGGTTTAGATGAAGTATGATTAGGATTAAGAATGGTTAAAGGTTAAGGATTAGGTGATTACATGTTAGTTTTGTTGAAAATCCTTTTCCCTATAATTATATACATAGTTTGGCCAAGTCAAGTTCAATGGGAAGGGATTGGATTTTCATAAAACTAATATGATAAATGGATTCTACATGAAAAATTATGTAGGAAAAGCCCAAGAAAGTTCAAGAATCAAAGCTAGAAAAATAAACCCTAAAAACCAAGAAAAATGGGTTTAAGGGGTTATGTTAAGTTGTGAAGTTGCAATGATACTTAATGTTGTGTCATTGGTTGCCTAATAGGCTATACACAACAAAGGGGCAAAGATCTAGTCAAGAGGAAAGAGTTCAAAAGGAAGGAAAGCATTCAAGGTAGCTTTTGCAATTCATTATGTTAGAGTGTCACCTTACTCTGTATGATTATGGCTATGTGTTTTGCTAACCTGTTATGCTATGAGGTGGATGAGAATGTTATATTATATGATGTTACCTCCATGCAAATTATGCCTTGGCTTATGTTATGTTGAGTGCCATGAATGTTTATGATGATATGTCCTTGCCATAGCATGAACATAAAGTTAAAGTATGCATGCATGTAGCTTGATTTACAATGTATTGTGTGACCTTGATAATGTATGCAATTGCTACTAAGATTCCCCAAGAATCTTACCCCAATATTTAAACAAAACCTAGGGCCTTCAACATCCAAGGGCAATGGAAAGGAGTTAGCTCTTACTTGAAGAGGTAGTAAGCCATAGTAACTTTATATGGCTTTGAACCTTTCTATTTGGAGGAATGTAATATGAAGCATGCTTTAAGTTTTCAATAGTATGATTAAGGCTAGAGGTATACAAGCATGAGTAGAATAGTCCAAGCATGATTAGAAATAGCTAATATAGCTAAGGAGATTATGCTATGATGTTAAGTGGTCAATTAAGTTAAGTTACCCTTCCAAAAGGGGTAAAAAGTCAACTAAAAGGGATTAAACTTTGACCAATGATCATTTGAGTAAACGAGTGAGTTAGGTTTTGAAATTTGGCAAGCAAAGAGACCTTATTTTTCTCTTTAAAATGAGGGGTATTTTGCCTGATTCTGATAACCGAGCAGAAAGTTATGCTTCTCCAAAGTTAGGCAAAAATAAAGTAAAAATCCGAAAATGACTAAATGAACAGTAACTTTTTCAAAGAAAATTGGGCTCTAATTTCAAGGCAATCAGTCCAGAAACTATTTTTCCTCAAAATTTTATCCAAAGAGCTTTCCATAGAACTTGGAATCACTCCATTTTGATTTTTTTACAATTAGTTATGAATTTTCAAAGTTGTCATATTTTAGGGTGACAATGAATAGTAATCCGTAAATGAAAATTTTCAAATTTGATTTTTCATAACTTGTAGTCTTCAAAAGTGATTCCAAATGCTTCCGCAAGATAAGTTATTTGGTATAAACATAAAGTGTTACACTAATTACTTTATTTTCTACTCAATTTAGAACTCAATAGCATTGCTTGAGTCATGTTGAACAGCTTTTGACAATAGGAAATATCTCATTGAAATATAGCTCTAACATTATAGCAATAAAAGATTCAAAATTATCCATTTCAATGAAAGAGTAACAAACATAACTAAAAATACATACCAACAGCAAGTAGAGGCATCTACCTACATTGCAACTCCCTTCCTTCTTCCTAAGCTTTTTACATAATCTTTCGTTTCCTTCCATAGGTCATTGATAATGTATGTGGCCTAATCAAAGTACTTAAATATGTTCATAATGTAACACATCACCTTTACTATCCTATCACTCATTGCTATGCATAAAGATAAGGCTAGAAAAATTCCAGATTAGTACAATACAAATAAGAACTCAAATTTGTCTTCCTCCTCCTCAAATTTTACGTCATTGAGTGTCTTGTTATGCAATACTTTACCATACTCCCTCCTTAACCTTCGATATGTCTTATTATCATCATCATCATCCACATCTACTCTTTCCTCCCCCCAAATAGAGGGTACATATAGCAAATTTTCGACATCTTTTGCATTATTTCCTATGTTTTTCCCTTAATTCTAAATTGATTGGTTGGTGGGTCATATGATCAAATCAACTAGACAATGAGACCATAGGGGGATTTGCTCACATTATACATGAAGTAGCTTTAAGAATCCTATAGTCTACTTTCACTCTTAAACTTTTAGTAAATTCCAATAAATGACTTGAGTAGCCAGAGTATGCAACAAGAGTGAAAAGCAACTTTATTCATCCTTGACTTCTTCTTGGGCCTTAATTGGTTTTCCTTTTCAATGTATCTCTTCTTTTTCTCCACAAGCAACTTATTCCACACCTTTATTGCCTCCTTACTTTGTTGTCCCATATTCTTAAACTTTTTCCCCATACTAAGACAATCCTTTCACAACAGCTACCCATTATATATCATTTTTCATAACTTTGCTTCCAATACCATCTTTTTCCTCCTTTAAAATGGCAAATTCTTTCTCTTTCCATTAAAGTTGTACTTAATCCCACAAATGAATATAGTTAATTTGTTTCATATAGTCATTACCTTATCAATTCTTGTCATTTCTTATACTCAACTTGTTAATTTCCCCATAATCAATCAACCTAACATGATTAACAAATAACAATAATTACAAGAAATCAACTTACTATAGTCGATCAGCAAAGCACATCAATGGTGACAATGCTACACACCAAGGCAAACACAAATAAGCTATAGCATTACCACAAAAAAAAAAAAACTTTAACAGTGCCATTTTATGAAGGTTACCACAAAAATCACCATGAAAAAAAAGAAGGTAGCATTTTTGTAATTATGTGTTGGTAAAAATTATTTTTCATGGTCGTTATCTAAATAACAACCATGAAAAGTGTGACCTTGCAATGAAAAAGTGAGGCTGACGCTTGAACTTACCACGAGTTGCAAAAGTATTGTGGTAAATACTTTTAACAATGGTTACTAATGTAATAGCTATTAAAAGTATTTTTAATAGTGGTTTTTGCAAAAACTGTAGTTAAAAGTGGTTACAAAGAATTTTAAATCGCTCACAATAGACTCTTACTTTCTACAGCAACAGTTCGTGGTCCCCTATTGTCATCCCCACTCGAATTTCCCCCTTGTTTTCATCGTTTCCACCATGGTCCTCTATCGCTGCCATCGTCGGCTCCCTTTCTTCATCCTCATTTGTGAGTTTTTGGCTCTTTCTCCTCTGTTCTTTTCATGGGTTTCATATTTTTGGTGTTTTGGTTGATTTAAATGTTGTGGTTAGTGTTTTCTTTGGTTAAAAACATGATTTTAACATTGTATTATGTAGTTTTGGTGATTAATCACATTTGTGTTCTTTTTGTCTAAATGTGGAGCATGTTGGCTTCAAGATTAGAATGCTTTGATTGTAAAATGCATGTAATATGTTAACTACTTGCTCTCCACATCATGAGATGCATGTTAAAGCTTTTATAGTTAATTATTTTTCATGTTTGTTATTTTTTTCTAAATTTTCAGGTATTTGTGTCAAATTTGTTGTCAATTTTTATTATTAATCTATTCAGTAATTAGGTGAATAAATGACCTCCGTGGAAAGTTTTCCATAAAACACATTTTGGATACATGCCACCCCTAAAACTGTCCTTAAAAAGCCTTTATAGCCACTGTAAAAAAATCTATTCTGCAATGGTATAGTAATGTGCGATGGCCCTTGTAACATCCTAAAATATATATCTATATAAATTATATATGTTAATTTAGCATCTTATAACATTTTATGGATAGTGTTATTAATGCTCTTAAATTATAAGACACTTTAGAGTAATTAGGAAATATTTATGACCATGATTTAAGATATATGCAACAAATAGTATGAGTGAAAAGAAGGAATATGAATGGGTAAAAGCCAACATGTAAAGGCCATGAAGAATGGAGATGATGATGTCACCTTTGACTTGAAGAAAAAGAAAAGAGTAGGACAAGGACGGAGGACTTGGTAAAAAGTAAAAGAACTAAAAAGATAGGGAAGTAACAAATGTAAGGGATAGAAATAGTGATAAGGAGATGCGTAGATTTTTTGGATAAAAAGAACAAAAGGGATAAGAGGAGTAATAAATGGAAGAGAGAGAAAAGGGTAAGTCAATCTATATAAATCAAGGAACAAAAAATCGGACCGGGTATTGAACCGGCTAAGGAAGTAGGTTAAGGGTTAATGGGTTAGACCGATGTCAGACTAGGGTCAAATCGATCGTATTAAAATAATATAATTTAATTGACAATAATAAAACATAACAACATTAATAATCATTTGTAACAAAATATAAAAAAATATAACAATAATTTGGTTACAACAAATAACAAAATAATTGAAAATATTATATTTGATATAAAAATATTTGATTATAAAATTTTTTATATTTGGCTATAGAATTTTTTTAATCAACATAATACTTAAAAATATGCCTAGATAGCAAAAGTATTGCATGTGTAATATACTAAAAACTCCATTCATCTCTTTTTTCTTTGCCATACGTTGTTGTTGTTGTTGTTGTTGTTGTTGTTGTTGTTGTGTGTTGTTGTTGTTGTTGTTGTTATTATTATTATTATTATTATTATTATATTTACATGTCATGAGAGAGGAAAAATTAAATCAAATATGAGGCTTTGGAAAACAAAAAAAGGGAGAGAAAAAGTTACTCTAGGCCTGCAAAATAGAGCCTATACATACGTAAGGTCATTAACACTCTACACCAAGCTTTTCACTTTGTTATTATCCAAGACCAAGACATAGTAGCTTTCGTTCTCCTCTCTCCTCTTTTTTTTGAATTTTTCTCCTACATTTTTCTCTTCTGCTTCCACCTCTCTCTGAAAAACTCACTTCTTCGATGGATTTCAACAAGCAAAACGCAACACAAATGTGGCTCTCTACGAAAACAATTGGCAAGCTACTTTCTTTTTCTTTGTCTCTTCCTCTGGTCATGCTCTTCCTTCCCCTTGCTTTCGTTCGTTCTTCTCAAATCTGATGTGTTTTATTGTGACTCTCCTTCGTTCCCTCTTCTTCCTCCTTGGGACATGAAAAAAAAGAAAAAACTGAGCAACCCACTTTAGCTGGCGGTTACCTGATTTAAAACTGATTTGTTACCGATTCGTTTCGTATTCGGTTTAACAAGCAAACCAAACCGGACTGAAGACCGATTTACTAGTTTTCTAGTTGAACCAGCCGGTTCAGTCTGGTTTTTTTTACCTTGATATAAATAGAACTTTTCCTTATTTGACAGGAAAAAGAAAAAGAAGAGATTTTCACCAAGAAAGAGGTGTACTTTCAAGTTAAGGGATAAGGACACTAACTTGTCACAAGATAAGAGTCTTTCTTACTGGTACTCCATGCTTAAAATATTATTTTGATCTATAAAATATTCTTTACATATCTGCTTATTATTTTCTAATAACTGATTTTTATCTAATTAAATTATATGAGAAATCTTGTCATATTTACTGCTATGCGCTAATTTTGTGTTTACCCAATATATAGTCTGTCTAACTTTACTGCAGTTTGTGTGACTTTTGGATTGTAGTGGATCCACTCTAGGGGACGTCCTAGCTGGTCTCGGTGACTTGTCTATATGATCACTAGTGGGTGCACATAAAATTTTATATATTGATATTTGTGTGTATTTTTTGTAATGTCCTAAATTTTATTTTAGGATTTATGAAAAAAATAAAATAACAATAAACAATAATAAATAATACTATATTATTGTAAAATAATAATATTTTATTATTGGGAAAATTGTAATAAGGTCCCAGCTAAGAAAATTAAATATAAAAAATCCCTTGAAATCATTAAATTAATCTGGAAAGTCCCAAGGTACCTTATTGCAAAAAATTCTATTTGTTTAGTTATCAAATTGCCCTTATCTTTTTTTTTTTTTAAAAAAAAAGTATGCATTGACAAATAAAAGTGCATTCGTTAATAATTTAAGGTGTAATAATTAACAACTATCGTGGCAGATATTGACAACTCATGCATTACATTTTTGTGATGCGTTGAGAAAATGTATTGTTAATACTTATCGTGATAGTTGTTAATCATTACATGTTAGGTTATTAACGACTATTTTTTTAGTTGTCAATTCATACTTAAAAAAGAATAAGGGCAGTTTGGTATTTAAACAAATAAAATCTCTTGCAATGAGATCCTTCAAGATTTCAGAATAATTTGTTGATTTCAAAAAAAAATTTTATATTTAATTCTTTTAGGTGGGACCTTATTGCAATTTTTTTCTTTATTGTTTAAAAAAAGAGTAACTTTCTACCAAAAGTTAGGTGAAAAGTTAGAAGTGAATTTATTAAAGGGGAGCTCCCCCTAATAAATGTGTGAGGGGTATTAATACCCCACACCTTATTTTCTCGTTATCTGGCATAAGAGAGAAAGAGAGAAAGAGTGTGAGAGAGAGCAAAGAGCATATCTTCAGTTATTGTGAAGGAGAGAGTAAGTTTTGGGGATAATTTATGTACATAAAATTACTTTTTTTCATCAAAATTTCTTCATGAATTTTCTATATATTTTAAGCTTTCTAATGACAGTATTACCATAATGATTATAGGAAATTTTGAGATCTAGGTTTAGAATAAGTATTGAGTTTTGATAACAGATGACCATAGAAATTTAGAGGTAAACAAGTAATTAATTTTAATTAGTTTAAATTTGTCCACTTGTTGATTTTTAGTATTTAAAAATTTATTTTTAGTTGAAAAATTTGTTATTCATGATATATATCATATATATGTTGATTAAAATTAAGTTACATAATTTATTTGGATTGTTTGACTTATTATTAAGATTTTAATTGGTTTAGAATGTTGAAACTGAGGATGTATTATTAGAAAATTTTTGAAGTTTGAAGCTTAACCTATAAATTAAGAATTTTATGCAATTAAATAAAATAAAATAAAATAAAATAATAAATTTAATGAAAATATATAAGCTTAATTAATTAATTAGCTTATATTAATATGTGGTCATATTAATTGTGTAGACTAATTATTGGTTGAGTAAAAGATTGATCTTGTAGTAATCCTTTTTATTGGTTTCGTGAGGTGTAACCACTTTTCACTTGTTATGTGCTAATATGTTATTTGTAAGTATTTTACTATTTTAGAATAATGATGTGCTATTTGGAACTTGAGTAGATATGTTATACCTTTTGAGCTATGAAAATTGTTTTGCAATATCTTTGGAATTATGATAGAGAAGTTTAGAAAAAAAATGTATTATATATGATTTATATCTTATAGATTATGTTGTGACATATTTCCAGATATTTTGTGATTGATTTGATGTTGTTTAGTTTTTGAGTTGAGTCCTGTTCTACCACATGGTAAGGTCGCTATTAGTGCATATTGGATTGCTTCCTTCGTCCCCATAGTGAGGGATAAGCACTTGTAGCTCCTTATTCATCCCCTAGAGTGAGGGATAGGACTATATGTTTGATTGATTCCCCATAGTGAGGGATAGAATTATGTGACTTGTGTGTTAGCCCCCCGTAACGAGGGTTTAGATTATTGAAATTATCTTAGTATACATGTTTTATATTTCTATTGATATATCTATATTTCTTAAGGATTAATAACTGTCCCACTTGACACTCCATGAGCACATGTTAGAATGTATGATGAGTTGGAAAGTTAGTTACTAAGACTTTTGTCTCACCTCGTGGTTTCTACTATTTTCAAGTGATAGTTTAGGCGGTGGTCCATCAGGGAAGGTTTCGGAAGCTTAATGTGATGTTATAGTTTGTATAGCCTCTCTTCTTTTATTTTATGTGCTGATTTATTATATATTACCATATAGGGCTCATCTACTCTGATGTTGCAAACTACTCCTTCGGTCCTTAATATAGGACCTAATTGTGGAGTTGATTTTGGTCCTAAATATAAGACCTATTTCTTACATCTATTAATTTTACCCAAATCACCCCTATTGATACTTCCTCAACTATAATTAAGTATGAGAGGGAGGGAGGATATAATGAAGATGATTAAGATATTTTAGGAAAAACATGTCATATTTATTATAGTTAACTAACTTACCTAACTTCTTTAATATAATCAAATTAGTTAAATAAGTATTATATTAAGGACTGGAGGAGTAATACTTTTAATTACTGCTATTTAATGGGAAGGCCATTAGAAGGCCAAAGACCTCTAAGAATTTGCATGTGAAACTCTTTTAAAAGTATTGACTTTTGATTAATGGACTCTATAACTTATTTTAAAATGATTTATCAGTTTGTATATTTGAAAATATGAATTTTGTTTGAGGTAATTGTTGAATTGTATTTTTAGACTTTGGAAGTCCAATGCCCAAGTTAAGGGTTGATATGAATTGATTCTATCTATTCTCATAAGATAGTGCTATATCTTTAAATCATGTTAGATGTACAAAGCCTTTTTCTAATACGGGCTGTTTGTGATATAGGTTTATTTTTTAAATCATGATAGGATTTTATGCTTTTAAGATTTCTTCTTTTCTATCATAGTCAAAATTATTTGATTTAATTTGAATGGGTTTTGGAAGAATGGTTATCATATTTTTCATGTAATTTTCGCTACAGGGATTTAAAAGGAAAAATATATAAATTATTTTTTTGCTTCACCGTGGTTGAACATTATTTGCTATAAACTCTTGACTTGTATCACTAAGATCTTTGTGTAATGTTCCATATGCTAGTCATCGAGATAGTGATTAGCATTCAATGGGATAGGGTTATGGATACTCGAATGATCTGCTACATTAACATATTAACTAATACTCCAATCGACCTACTGCCCCCGTCACCACAAAAACCGATGCCATTGCTACCACTACCACCTAGTCCGCCCCCATTCTAGGACTTCTTCACCCCTGGAGACTTCTTTTATGTTCCACCTCTTGGAGACTTTATCATCCCTGACTTTGACCCTCTAAGCCTACCTGATGAACCTAGTGACCATGAATCTAGCTAGTAGTGGCAGCAACTTGCCCCAAGACTACCTAATAATTACTTGAATAATAAGATTAGACTATGCAGTTTTTGTTGCATTCCTTATATGGATGATTGCTATGTAGTATATTAAAGTTTTATAATAATATGATGTTCTGATTTTCTGGTGTGTATTTTATTCTAAGTTTATTTTATTTATATATGAACAATGTGTCTTCTACAATTTACATTAGTATTTTATTTAGAAAAAAGAGAGAAGAGGACAAAAATATAGTTATGGATAATAACAAAAAAATTTAATTAATAGCAATGAAAACAAATAATAAATTTATATGTATTCTAGAAAAAGGGGGTTACAGCCCACGTGTTGAATGCTCCTCACAGCGACAATCCATATTTCACACCATGTGATGCTCATTTCTCGTGGTGACTAAGGGTGGAAATAAGCCAGGTAATCCCTTTGACAGGTTAGACCTGTCTTGTAATAAATAGGCCTGAACCTGGCCTGTGGCCTGTTAAAAATTTTTTTTCAAACTAAGCCTGGCCTGTGAAGGCCTGGGTTGAAGCTTGTTAAAAGGCCTATATTTTTTTAAAAACTAGAAATAAACTAACAAGCCTAAGCCTTTAAATAGGCAGAAAACAGGCCTAGGCCTTTAAACAAGCCAAAACAAGCCATAATTACGTAAATAAACTCAAAATAATAAAAACAAAATCCAAAAGTACCTAAATACAACACACACACTGATATAATCTAATTATGCAATAAGAAAATACCAAATGCAACAACAGAACAAGTTTGATTATAATTACAATAATTTAGACCAAATAAAAGTGTAGCTACCAGTTGCAAATCATCAAAATTTTCACATGATTTCTTCCTCTTGTTCAAACACCTCCAAAAAAAAAAAATCAAATGTATAATATTAGATCATAACACAATTTAAGAAGTAAGAAGAATAAGAAATGGTATCATTTTTACCACTCAAAATTTGTATCTTTGATTTCTTCCTCAAACCATACTTATTGCGAAGTCAATCTCCACCACAAATAAGTGTTTCAATTGATTCTTCATTCAATTTGAAACGATATTCATCAATAACTCTCCCTCCAATACTAAATGTGGACTCTAATGCCATTGTTGAGATTAGAACAGCTAATACGTCAGCAGCCATCTTAGATAAAATCTTATACTTTATACTATTATTTTTCCACTATTCCAAGGTATTGAAGGAGTTAGAACTACCCTAAGGAATTTAAACATTGTCCTTAAGGTAAGCTTCCAATTTTGATTTCAGTGGGAGAGCTGCTTGCTTTTCATGAACAATACTCATAATTTGGTCAAATCTAGTAACTATAGAAGAACCAGGTGCATTGGCACAAGGGTTATGCCTAGCATTAATCAACTTCATTATTAGCAGTTGTCCCTTCTTTATATATGAATACTCAACACACATTGATTTGAAAGCACTCACCACTTTATCTGTATTCTCAAAAGCCACATAATCAGGCTTATAAATCAAAGGAAAGCAATAATTAACAACATATAATTTGCACTTGGGATCCAAAACACTTGCAATGGCTATTAGCATATTACATTCTCCCTAATATTTGCCAAACTTTTCTTTAATTGAGGCTGCCATTTCTTTTATGAAGAAATCACCATCTTCTGTGGCATTGTCAATTACTTGTTTCACTCTCTAAACTTTAGAAAGGTACAAATTTGTAGTAGGATAATTTAGAGCCGATAATGCGAGCCAACCCACCAGTTATGGGTTGGCCAATAGCGGGCTCAAGGACAGACGGGATGTTCCTAAAAGGACCGATTTATGGCAGGCTGATATTTTACCAACCCAGCCTGCCAGAGGTGGGTTAGGCTCGCCAACCCAACACCTTTTTTTTCCCTTTTATTTTCTTTTCATAAAATTTATTCCAATTTTTAAATACCTAAAATAAAATATATAAATAGAAATTATCATAAACAAAATATGAAATCCAAAATTTCAAACATTCCAAAATATTAAGCATACATGATACATCATCCTAAATGATTAAACATACATCCCAAATTAAAACATAACAAATCTAAATCAACAATAACACAAACATAATGTTACAAATCACTATCAAGTGCTCAACCATGAGCCATTATTCAATGTTGATATAGTTCGAAGAATGGTATGAAGATGTGAAATTATTTGGTTGAGCTTGATAAGTAGTTCTTTTGCTCAACTAACTTTGCCACAAATAAAATTCATAATACAAATTGAAAGATATATTACATTATGATAATTTTAAATAATAAGAATGAGATAAAGGATCAAAGGAGTAAATATAATTGTATTTGAAGGGAGGGAAAATTTTAAAATAAAATAAAACGGGCTAGCCCACCAACCCTGCGGGTTAGCCCGCCGCGAGCTCGGTCTTGGTTGTTACGGGCTCAAAAGACCCGTTTTAAAACAAGTTTGATTTTTATCGATCCAACCCCTACTTCTTGGCCAGTTAGCCGGTTGAGCCCACATATTACTAACTCTAGGATCCTTACTACCTGAGATGATATGGGTGTCTAGATTGAACACTTCTAAAAGTTGACAAATCTTCTTAACCTTAATCCAATCCTCTTCTGGTGGTGCATAGTTGTAATGTGGCTCTCTTTCCTTATGATTAGGAAAGACAAACTTGAACATCCAAGCAGTAGATAGCATTTTAGATGTCAAATTCCACCTTGTTGACAGTTAATAATAAGCTTTCTTTCCTTCAAACATTTTTGCTCAACGATATCATAAAATGCTTTCAGCCTTGAGTCATTATAAACAAAATATTTCACACCCTCATGAACATTACATATAATATACCTAATTCTACCACGGCCATTGTAAAACCCTTAACCTCAAAACTTTATAATCTGGTCATAACACCACTACTATGGTAGAAAAGGAACGCTGATAAAATGAACTACCATAGTAAAAAGAAATTTGCATAATTTTAGAAATTGAAATTGACTTTCAAACTCGGGTCAAACCCAAACTCAGTTGCATGCAACTAACATCAAACATTAACAACCATTGGGCCTCCGAGCCTCCGGCCCGGGTATCAACATTCATCAAAATCAGCCCATATAAATGGTTTCCAACAACGTAAATCAAAGTTCCACAAACAATAGAAAGGGCCTCCGGCCAATTAAAAGTGAGAAGATACACTTCCTCCGGTTTACAATAAAGCCGGGCAATCAAAATATTTCAAAAGACCCTACTGTGGCAATATACAACTGGTCATACATAAACAAAGGCTAGAGGCCTAAAGCTAACCAAGCTCAAGCCTCTGCGTCTCTTCCCGAAGGCGCACGCCTAGCACCTTCACTTGAAAACATTGTAAACCACGGGGTGAGACAAAGTCCCAGTAACCAACCACTCCAATTCAAAGTACTACTAAATAGGTGTTCGTGAGGTGTCAAGTGGGGCAGTTCACAAGTGATATATATATATATTGATAGCCACTACAAGTCATGCAAGTACAATGATGCAATTCCCATCAACCATATCCCTCACTTTGGGGGATTTTCAGAAGCCGAACCCGGCCTATCCCTCACTATGGGGGACGTAAGGAGCCATAAAAGGCCTATCCCTCACTCTAGGGGACGTAGGGAGCCATAAAAGGCCTATCCCTCACTCTGGGGGACGTACTGAGCCAACCATCATGCATTAATGGAGGCCTTACCACGTGGTAGTAACAAACAAAACTCTCACCAATTCCCAATTAATGCATCATGCTCAAACCATAATCAAAGAGTAATAATCATTTCATAATTAACTTCTTTCAGTGGCATATCTTTCACAATTCCAAGATTCATTCATCATCAGTCGAAACCCCACAAGACGGTTTTCCTTTTTATATATACAACATATACTTTGAATATAATTGTTACTTGGAGCACAAAACATAAATCTACTCAGAATACCACAGAAGCAAGTACTAAGGATTGGAAAGTGGTTACCTCTTGCCTGAACAAGGAATAACAACCAACAATGTGGCCCCGTGCACCAACAAGACTCACAATCGGTCTACACAAGCACACAAACACACAACCATCATGTATTAGCTTTCAAACTAATAATGTGGCCAAAACAACATTTGGGGACACAAAATTCCTATCTCCCATCAAAACTCTACCCAACTCAAAGGGTATAACTATCAAGGCAACACTCCATGGTCATACCAATCCATTAAAACCTTAATTCCTTTCCAAACATCAATTAAAATTCATAACCTCAAGGACCCACTATAGGAATTCTACACCCAAACATCTATTTTGAACAATTGAAGTTCTAACAACAATCTAAACCGATTAAACATCCAATTTAACCCTCCTTAACATAACCCAATTCGCAAAACTCAGAATCAACCTCTACATTATCAACCTCAATCCCAAATCTTCCATTTCCATAAACCCTTGCTTCAAAAACTCAAGATCCTTTAAGTCTAAGAAAACTACACCGATTAAATACTTAGACTAACCCAAAGCAATCAATTAAACTCAAAACAATCGGTCAAAAACCTCAATTCCATCACAACTTAGAAAATCCTAGGGTTCCACCAAAAATCCTCAGAAATTCTAAGAAAGAAAGTAGATTAGAGGTTAAAATCACTTACTTGAGGTAATGGATCCTTAGAAATGCCCCCTCCAAGCCAGAAATTCGAAACCCTAGCAGAGCTCCTCTCTCCTCCTTCAGATTTTCTAATTTTCGCACACTGAACCCCTCCCGCGACTATATAGATTCGGGACCTTTCGCTGCGGCGAACCCATATCTTCGCCGCGGCGAACTAATCCCGAGAGGGATTACTCGCCTGAAAACCTGACTCCGTCATGGCAAACTCCAATCTTCGTCGCGGCGAAAGCTTCTTGAAAGGAAACTCTCGCTCGCCTAGAAAAACTTCGCCGCGGCGAAACATTCCTGGAAGGATACTCTCCTCGGAAACTCTCGGTGCACCGCTGCGAAGTAAAACTTCACCGCGACGAACATACCCTGAGAGGGGTACGTTCACCTATTCCTCCAACATACCTCAAATCCAACCCAAACACCAAGATCAAGATTAAATCGCTAATCTATTCTCAAAATCAACCAAAAGAGGCTATTAAAACTTGATAAAACTCAGGATGTTACAGTCATCTTGGACCATTAAGTTTAATATGTATGCACAACATCTAACGTGAAACAAATTACTGCTTAGAGGTAATAAACTACGAGGTGATAAAGTGTCCCTAAGAGCTCTTAAACAATAATCATTATAAGAGGCATTGACAATTGACATAGAGAACACTTTGTTTTCAATACCCCAAGCCTTCAAACATTTGAAAATACCATCTACCACTCAAAACTTGCTTTTGAAGATTCTACCCCGTGTCAATGAAATACTCGGTGATAACCATGTATTTAGCTACTTGGTGAGTTAATTTTCATATATCAGTAGTCAAACTAATCTTATTTATACTTTCTAATAAGCCTTCAATTGTCTTTTCTCTGCCTTATATATGGCCAAACAATCATTTCTTGCTATCTTGCGAGATATTTTTTAAAATTCAGAATTTGCATGTTGGAAGCCCCACATCCAAACTTTATCCTCAACAATGTTAAGAAGATGTTCATCCACTATGATTGCAATAGCCATTATTTCCCTCATATTTTCATTAGAATATCTAGCAGCTGATGCCAAAAATGGATTAACGCTTAGATTGGAAGGTTGAAATGGAATTGTGCGTTGCTTGTTTTGCAAAGAAACAAGCAACTTCCTTTGCAAACAGACTCTAACATGTCTCCAAAGACGGGTAGTGCTAACTCCCTTCTTTGAGTATGCAAATAGTTGTTTGCACTCCTTGCATTTCCCTTTGACCCTATTATCAGTTTCAACTTGATCAAACTCCTCCCAAATGGCTGAGGTTTTTTGCCTTTTCTTTTGAATAATACTATCATTAACACCATTTTCTTCATTAGTTTGTTGACTAAATTCTGTTGATTCACTAACCTCAATAGCATTAGGAGGAACTGAATTAGATGAAATTGTTTCACTCTTAAATAGAGATGACATTAACTAGAAATGAATCATAAAGCATATATTAGCATTTCATTGTTGATGCACAATATTAGTCGAATAATTTGAAAAAGTAATTGAAAGCAAAAAAGAATCATGTATCAACACATAGCAAGGACGAATCATCTATCAACAGTCAACACATAGCTTCTATCCTCAAGTACATAGCATATAAGCGTTAAAAGCTTCCTCATAAACAGGTGAGACAAAGATTAAAGCCAATTAAAAGCTTCTGTTTTAACATATTTCAAGCAAGACACTTTTTGAGGCCAGACAAACAAATTTTTTTTTACTGTCCTTGATAGAGAGAATTGATCTAATAATATTTTGAATAGTTAAAGAGAGAGATCACTAAATAGCATTTTGTTTCAACACATTTCTGAGCCTTCTAAGCCAACTAACCAACAATGAAAATTTCATAGATCATTATAAAAACCAGCAGAGCATTTAATTCGAATGAAACCTGTAGAAATTAAATTCTGAGGAAAGGTTTGTTTGATTCGAAACAAAGATTAAAGCCAATTAATTATGAAGGAACTAGGAAGCTTACCTATTGATGAACCATGAGCTAGATGAGGACTAAGGAGGAGGAGGCCAGAGTCGACACTGGCAATGGTGTGGCTTGTGAGGTCGGACCATTCAAGCTCAGAGCTGGAGAGTGACCACAAGAGGAGTCAACACTGCTGATGCTGTGGCTTCTGACTTATGAGGTTCAACCGTGTGAGCTCAGATGTGGAGAGTGAGCGGAGCCAGTGAGCACAAATTGAGAAGTGAAAATAGAGGGAGGAGACTGGAGATTGAGATATTGAGAGTAGAGCAAATAAAGAGCTGGAGACTGGAGATTAAGAGCTGCAGCGGCTGTGGAGTAAAAGAGGAGTTGAAACGTGAAATAAAGAGAGGGAAAACCTAAGGGTGGAGGGCTAGAGGCGTGGAGCCATGGAGACGTGGAGTAAATAATTTTTTTGCCAATTTACTTAACTACGTTTAAAATTAACAAAACGCATCAGTGTAGTGTTAAAGTTGTTATCTTCTCACACACCCACAGGTCTTGAGTTCGATACTTATTTTTGACATAATGACAATACATAATATTAAAAAAAAACATAATAAGCTTAGGCTGCCTGATAGGCCTCATAGGCTTCTCATAGAGCTTGGGCCTAGCCTGTTAGGTGAATAGGCCTTCAAAAAGACCTAAGCCTATACTTATTTTTAACAGGCTTGGACTGACCAGGCCAAATGCAAGCCAGACCATAGGCTGCTGGCCTGTTTCCACCCCTAGTGGCGACCATGTTCATTCCTCGTCATGACTCTCTTTGACAAAGATAATGGGAGTGGGGTAGTTCGAGTATGACGATGGGAAGAGTTGCTTAGATTGAAGAAATCCATGCCTCCCTTCCCCCCGTTTTTTTTTTAAATTTTTCTTTTGCCTGAATACTAAAATTGCAATTGGATACTGTATCATCAAAGTGAAATTTTGTATTTTTTTTTTAGATTTTCAAATTTTAAGTGGTATTTTCCCAATATCATTCTTTGAATTTTTAATAAACTAATAATATTAATTATTTAATATTAAAATATTGAATCTATAACAAGATACGTTATTTATTATTACAAATTCAAATTATATACTTTAAATTTAAGAATATTTTTAAAATCATAATTCTAATTATTTCTAAATTGTGTTTTCGGTAATCTAACATCAATATCAGTGAAAAATACAATTTACTTAAAACAGAGTCATAAACTTTTAAATTACAATAGCGAATCCCTTTCCCTTAAAATCAATTGAACTAAGGCCAATAAATGATAATTAATAAACTATTATTATTATAATTTTTTTGGGTGAAGTACTATTATTATTTGTGACACCACCCATTCGACTCGTGATACGACAACAGACGATCAACATTTTGAAATTCACATGTGACCCTTAATTTCGGCTTTTTCTCCTTCATGGGTCCCACTACAACAACCTTCTTTGGTCCCTGCCACCACCAACCCTTTTTATTGTCGATTTGTTTGGAAAATCATTTTAAATATTAAAAAGACTTTTAAAAATTATTAAATTACTCTGAAAAGTTAATTAAGGTGATTTTAATAAATGGATATTAAACTTATTTAAAACTGAAAGATATAAAATTTTAAAGTGATTTAGTGTGATTGCAATCTTTTTTATATTTTAATTTTTTAACCAACATTTTATTTTTGATATTTAGCTCATTCTTTATATGTTCAATACTTCAATTCCAAATTGTTGCAGTGAAATATATATTTTGGGACAATTGTTTTTAAAAAGAATCTCTAAAAAGTAACTATTGAATTTTAAAATTCTAAATCAGAAATTACTATAAAAATGTATTGTCATTTGTTTTTTGAGTAGAGTTATTTTCTTTACGAATATAGTATCCAATGTTGATTTGAAATTTTAAAATTTAACAGTTATTTTTTAAGATTTTTTATTTTTTTAAATTGCTTTTTATAAATAACAGAAATTGAGCGTCAGACTGAGATCGAAATGACACGAAAGTTTCATATTTAATTTGTTAAAAAAAGACATTGAAAGTCTTGATAATTTAATTTTAAACAGCAATAAAAATTCTAAAATAGTTAGAAGTATTTTATTGGGAAAATGACAGATAAAGCCACTCCAATATATACAATTCCAGTTTGGGTCCTGGAATTGTAGAAATGACAGATTGGGTCATTGACCCAATCTGTCATTTGTATAATGAGGGCAAATGGACAAATTCGCCCTTCTGATGTAAAAGCAAAAAGAATTATACTGAAGCAAGGAAATGTCGATGACACTTATGGCTCTGTAGAATTATACTGCAGAAAGGTGGAGAACGTTGGACGGTGGGACCTTGGAAGGTGGTTGAAGCAAGCAAGGTTAGTAATTTCTCACACCACAGTTATCGTCTATTCATCCTGGGGTCTAATCACGGTGGTTTTGTTCTTCATTTTGAAGTATTGTGATTGTGGGTATGGTTGGGTAGACGTTCTTGGTCTTGAAATCTAAATGAGGTTGAAAAAAGCAAGTGAAGTAATTTTGTGCACCACAATCTTCGTCTTTTCATCCCCTACCATGATCATTTATCAATATGGGTCTATCAACGTTTTCTCCGACGAAGCTGATACAGTAAATGGGGTTACGTACAAAGGTCGAAGCATGCGTACTTATAGCGTTTCGTTGGTATAGTGAAGTTCGTATTTTTATTTGCCTGAGCTGAAGCATTTATCCATAGGGGTTTGTTGCTTTTTGGTAGGGTTTACAGTGATTAGTGTTGGGGAATGGAGGATTGTTTTTGGGAGAAAGTCGAAGCTGATTGCATGACATTGAAGTTTGAGGCATGACAGTTATGATAGGGTAGATATTATAGTTAATAGCTAATGTTAAAGTGTGAAAGCATAAACTAAAGTTGTTAATGAGTGAAGAGGTACTGTCATTTATCTTTATTTAAAGAAGTGAGAAAATATCATTATCGGTGAACTAACGTAATGATTATTCAATTGTTTCAGCTTGGCTTGCACAATGAATTGTAATATTGGCTCCACTCCTGGGAAGGAATTATTTTGTTACTTTCATGTAGATGGAGAATTTGTTATTAGTCCTGAAGGTCAAGTTAGATATCATGGAGGCAGAGTACATGCAGAAACGATAAAAGATGGAATGACACTTGAAGATTTAAGGGCAACTATATCAGAATGCAGTGGTTATGATGGTAGCAGTTGGGACATGAAGTATACTGTCAAGTATGATGAGAGGACATTAATTAATCTTGTTGATGATAGCGGAGTTAGAAATCTTTTTGTGCATAATGACATCATTGCGCATGTGTATGTATCATTGAAAGGCAATGAGACTGAAAGACATAAAATCAATGATCAAGAAATGTAAGTTATAAATTTCTTCTGGTTGAAGTTGTTATTTGTTGTGCTAATGTAGTTAATGTGGGAACAGATATTGTTAATATGCTAACAATTGTAGTTATCGTGTATGCAGAATTGAGACAGAACCACATGAGATGACTGATGCGCAAATGTAAGTAAAAAATTTTTTGCTGGTGTAAGTTGCTATTTGCTGTGCTAATGTAGTGAATGTAAGAACAAATGTTGTCAATATGCTAACAAATGTAGTTATCGTGCATGCAGAATTGAGACAGAACCACATGAGATGACTGATGCACAAATGTAAGTAAAAAAATCTTTACTGGTGTAAGTTGCTATTTGCTGTGCTAATGTAGTGAATGTAAGAACAGATGTTGTGAATATGCTAACAAATGTAGTTATCGTGCATGCAGAATTGAGACAGAACCACATGAGATGACTGATACACAAATGTAAGTAAAAAAATCTTTGCTGGTGTAAGTTGCTATTTGCTGTGATAATGTAGTGAATGTAGGAACAGATGTTGTCAATATGCTAACAATTGTAGTTATTATGTATGCAGATCCGAAATTGAAAGATGGTTGGGATTGTCACGCCAGGAAATGGCTGTATCTTATATCAGTTTGGGAAACGATTATGAGCATGTGAGTCATGAAAGTACTGCTGAATGCATTCCTTATCAAGTCTCAAGTGGCTCACATGTAGGCAGTGATGGCCCGCATGAAGGCCCAAGCTCCAGTGGAGGGAATGCAGTGGCACAAATTACTGAGATGAACTATAGTAAATGGTTGGAACTTTTTACAGGCGTGGGGCAGAAAATTGCACATGCTGGTTTGTTTAGGGAGTATTTGTACAAGTTTAGCATCGCACATAACTTTAAGCTTAAATTTTTGAGGAACAGCAAAGAGAGAATGTCTGTCATTTGCAAAGTGGAAGGTTGTCCATGGAAAATATGTGCAAGTGCATTGGGGAAGAATGTTCCATATCTTCGTGTCACCACATTCATTAATGAGCATGTCCATAGTGCCCAAGATAATTTGCAAGTTAGACAGTGTGCAAGATCTAATATGACATCCTGTATAATTATCGATGAGGTGAGGAACCATGTTGACAAGCGGGCAAGTGAAATAAGGACAAAATTGCAAACAGAATATGGTCTGAATGTTACATATAAACAGGCATATAGGGCGAAGGAGAAGGCAATAGAAGACATACATGGTAGACCTGAACATTCATATATGTTAATACCATGGATATGCCAAAGGCTGAAGGAAACCGATGAGAAAACAGTAGCTGAATGGGTAGCTGGTCCTAACTACAGATTTGAGCGTGTGTTCATCGCATACGGGTGTTGTATAGAGGGTTTCTTGGCTGGTGCTAGACCCGTTCTGTATGTTGACGGAACTCATTTATCTGGACCATATAAGGGAACACTCCTCGCAGGTTCAGCATATGATGCAAATAATGAGCTGTTGCCTTTTGCAATGGCTATTGTAAAGGGAGAGACAATTGATGACTGGACTTGGTTTATGTCTATGATTAAAAAGATAGTTGGCTCAAAGCCATTAACTATTGTGTCAGACCGTCATAATGCCATAATAGGAGCTGTACAATCAGTGTTCGGTTCTGACAGGCATGCTTATTGTTATAGGCACGTTAAGGAAAACTTTTGTGCAGAGTGGCTGAAATTGAACAGAGGTAAAAGGAGCAGAACACGCTCCAAAGAGGATGCATTAATGCTTCTTAATAAAATTGCATGGGCTAGGGTTGACGATGAATTTGACAAGGCAATGGCAGAAATGAGGGAGTTCTCTCCAGAGTTATTTGACTGGCTTAACAATCATGGGGATGTAGATAAGTGGGCTGTGAGCAAGTTCCCATATAAACGATGGGATAATATAACCACCAATATTGCTGAATCATTCAATGCTTGGATGGTCAAGGAAAGAAAGCACAATGTAGCCCAAATGATTCATGAGCATCGTGAGAAAGTTGCGAAAAAGATGCAAGCATCAAGTGTGGCAATGACAAAATGGAAGAGTTGTATAGGGCCAAAGATAGAGACCAAAGTAAAGGAAAATGTGGAGGTTAGTAAGCAGTTCATTACAACAGATTATGGTAGGGGAAATGTCAATGTCCAAACCTCACGTGGACACCACCGAGTGAGTCTCAGCTTGCACCATTGTAGTTGTGCAGAGTGGCAGATGACGGGGATTCCATGTAGGCATGCTTGTGCAGCGGTGAAAACTGTCCATGGTGATATTTATGATTACATTGAGGGATGGTACAAATTTTCATGTCAGCAGAAGATTTATGGGAGGTGCATGATTCCGGTGGTCACAATTGACATGCCAAATTTAAATGACTATAGGATGGAGAATATATCTAATCAAATTTTGCTGCAACCCCCAATCACAAGTCGGGCTCCTGGAAGGCCTAAGATTACAAGGCATGAGTCACAATACCAAGACAAAAAGATATACCGCTGTACTCAATGTCATCAAGTTGGACATACTAGAAGGACGTGCAAAAACCCAAATCCAAGTTGATTTGGGATGTACACCATGTGATGCGTCATTTTTTTGTTAGCACTGTAGGGCCATTTTTTTGATTGAAAAAATGTAAATAGTTTAATGTATTGGCCATGTTGGTTTTTGGTTAATGGCCATGTTGGCATTATGTTGTTAGGTATGTTTTTTGTTGGTCAATGCTTTAACTGTTATTGTTATATCATTGTAATTACTGTGGACGGTTGGGTGGGTGATGTCCTTGACAATGAAACATTAAGTGGAAGCATTATCTTAATGTCCACTTGTCATGAAACATATGTAAATCAGTTATTGTGATGTATTTGATGATTATTGGTTAATGACTAAAGTGATGTTGTTATTCTCTATTCTATTGTTGAAGTTGTGATGCATTTGCTGTCATGTTATATTTCCTATCTACAATTATGCTACTGTGAGTAGTTATTGGTGCATGACAAACGTGCATGTAGGTAATGCTTAAACACTTCTAGTGAATTGTTGATCAGATGTGGGTAATAACCTCATCACTTGTACTGGCTCTCAATGAAACTCCTCACGGGCCATTTCTGCGTACGTTGATATAGTAAGTAGTTATTTTCTACACCGATGTAGGTAATGCCTACACACTTCTAGTGAACTGGTGATTAGATGTTGTTAATAAGGTCATCACTTGTACTGACTCTCAATGAAACTCCTCATGGGCCATTTCTGCGTACGTTGACATAGTAAGTAGTTATTTTCTACACAGATGTAGGTAATGCATACACACTTATAGTGAATTGTTGATCAGCTGTGGGTAATAACCTCATCACTTGTACTGGCTGTCAATGAAACTCCTCATGGGCCATTTCTGCGTACGTTCATATAGTAAGTAGTTATTTTCTACACAGATGTAGGTAATGCCTACACACTTCTAGTGAACTGGTGATTAGATGTTGTTAATAAGGTCATCACTTGTACTGACTCAATGAAACTCCTCATGGGCCATTTCTGCGTACGTTGACATAGTAAGTAGTTATTTTCTACACAGATGTAGGTAATGCCTACACACTTCTAGTGAACTGGTGATTAGATGTTGTTAATAAGGTCATCACTTGTACTGACTCTCAATGAAACTCCTCATGGGCCATTTCTGCGTACGTTGACATAGTAAGTAGTTATTTTCTACACAGATGTAGGTAATGCCTACACACTTCTAGTGAATTGTTGATCAGCTGTGGGTAATAACCTCATCACTTGTACTGGCTCTCAATGAAACTCCTCATGGGCCATTTCTGCGTACGTTCATATAGTAAGTAGTTATTTTCTACACAGATGTAGGTAATGCCTACACACTTCTAGTGAACTGGTGATTAGATGTTGTTAATAAGGTCATCACTTGTACTGACTCAATGAAACTCCTCATGGGCCATTTCTGCGTACGTTGACATAGTAAGTAGTTATTTGCTACACAGATGTAGGTAATGCCTACACACTTCTAGTGAATTGTTGATCAGCTGTGGGTAATAACCTCATCACTTGTACTGACTCTCAATGAAACTCCTCATGGGCCATTTCTGCATACGTGGATATAGTAAGTAGTTATTTTCTACACTGATGTAGGTAATGCCTACACACTTCTAGTGAATTGTTGATCAGATGTGGGTAATAACCTCATCACTTGTACTGGCTCTCAATGAAACTCCTCATGGGCCATTTCTGCGTACGTTCATATAGTAAGTAGTTATTTTCTACACAGATGTAGGTAATGCCTACACACTTCTAGTGAACTGGTGATTAGATGTTGTTAATAAGGTCATCACTTGTACTGACTCTCAATGAAACTCCTCATGGGCCATTTCTGCGTATGTTGACATAGTAAGTAGTTATTTTCTACACCGATGTAGGTAATGCATACACACTTATAGTGAATTGTTGATCAGCTGTGGGTAATAACCTCATCACTTGTACTGACTCTCAATGAAACTCCTCATGGGCCATTTCTGCGTACGTTCATATAGTAAGTAGTTATTTTCTACACAGATGTAGGTAATGATTACACACTTCTAGTGCTTTCTCAAATCGAACTAGTGAATGAATATAATTATTCATTGCGCACCACTAACTACAAATCAGTGACTAGTTATTTGCTTAAACGAATATAGGTAACGATAAAAATGTTATAGTCATCCTTTAAATAGATCTAAGTACTGAACTTAATAACAAGTCGTAACTTGGTAATCACCCAGAATTTTACTATGTACATTACCGGTACAGCATCATCCCCTATGAAATTACATGGTTACTATTGAAGAAACCTTTCCAAATTGTCCTATACACATGTAAATACTAATTCTTGACACTCTTATTGAGTTGATCGCTGTCGTTTGCTTTTTCTAGTATCTTCTTGTTCCTCCAATAGTGTTAAGGCAGCATCACGACATGCATTGTTAGGATGATTAACCATCCACCACATTAGATCACGCCTGAATTGAGCCACTTGATCCTGCACAGACATTGAGTTCCTCGTCACATAAGGCAATAATCAATCACAACAAACAATAATTAATTACATAAAACGTACAGGAGTATAATTAAGCGCTGCCTGTGGATGCCACGATTTTAACCATAGCATAACATAGACTCCACAGTCCTTGCTGCACACAGCATGTCATGACGTGTTAACAATTTTGCCCAATAACATCCAGCCAACCAATCAATTTAAAGAACAAAAAAGTTAATCACACTCACATGTTGTTTTGTTTTGCAACATCAGGATAAATTATATCAGGCTTTGGCTTCTTCCCAATCAACTTTGGCTGAACCAATTCTATAATATCGTGAAACCGGTCCCGCTGGATAAAACAATAGCAATCAATGAAATAAAAATGGAACAGATTAATTATAAACAATAATTGGTACATACACAAATGTTGTGGAACTTTTCCATATCGTCAACAATTGTTCCCTTCTGCTTGTTCTTTTTCTTTGGCTGCCCACTAACATATACGTTCAGTGAATCCAGCACGTAGAAGTTCATGACCTTCGGCTCCAGCACAAAGCAGAACCAGTGTTGGTCTACAAGTGCTGGTCCCAAAATCAAGTCACAATCCCCAATGTTGTAACCAACATGTTCCTCTTGTAGTTCCTTCTTGCTCACTGCAACACTCCACCCTGGACTACAAAGTTTGGACTGCAAAATATGACACTATAAGCATATTGACGTAAACTATTGCTGAAATTAAGTAATATTACAGCAATCTTACCATCAAGTAGGCATCAAATATGTGTCGTCTAACTTGTCCACCCCCCTCTTTTATTTCTCCCATCAGCATGTGGCACACCATTGACATGACCTGTTTGACACATGAGAAAATTTTTAAGTTTCAGCTTGCACAACATCTGTTATACACAATAGCTAATCAGGTGGAGATTTCATTACATGGTTACTAACTCTATGCATTCCACCCAATGACCTTAGATCATCACGAGTTACATGGAAGTCATACAACTCAACCAACCTCCTGCAGATCAAGTAGTCATTTTGCTTACACAGGCCACAAAAAGTTTCATTCACATTTATTTAATAGCAATAAAAGGCTTACTTGTCACCATCAGCTGAACTGCACATTTTGGAGACAGTGATGAAAAATTTTTCCTTGTCATCCATCTTCCGGTTTGTTCTCTTCACAACCTTTGGCACAACCCAGGGAGACTGTAGTTTTGGGGCGGGCTTCATCGGCCTTTTCGATCTTCTTACTTGTTCTGCCTTGTCCGGTACTTCCTCTTCATCCGATGCTCCTCCTTCAGCATCTGGGTGAATGATGGTGATAGGAGATAATTGCAATGCTACTTGTTCAATATCTTCCTCTTCACCTTCTTCCTCCTCAATATCATGCTCAGAATCTTCATTTTCTCCATCACCATCCCTGTCCTTCGCACCATCATCTTCTGCATCACCATCCCTGTCCTTCTCACCATCATCTTCTGCATCACCATCCTTGTCCTTCTCGCCATCATCTTCTGCATCACCATCCTTGTCCTTCTCGCCATCATCTTCTCCATCAGCTTCACCTTCAAGTTGTTCTTCCTCATGGGGCCGTACATGCCTTTTATTGTTAGATTTCGGCCTGTACTCCCTTCCCAGCTGTACCTTCATCAGCTCATTGTCAACAATAGCCACAAGTTTGTTGCTATTTTCTCTAATCATCCCCACCAACCTCTCACGCAAATCCTTCAACTCCTATAGGAAACCAAAAAAATTTTCAGTATGTATTGTTATTTCAAAAATATTTGAGAAGGTTACAGAAGTTTGTAAACATGACATATTACTAAATAATATAAACAAAATCACTATTTAACAAGGTTGCCTTTACCGGGTCTAGATAAGGTACAGATTCGCTTCCTCCCTTATTATCAGGCACTCTAGCACGCCCTTCTGAATAGAGAAGTCCAATACGGCTCTTTCTTTCTTTATTACTCATTTCGTTGACCCTCTTATCCGTCCAGAATGATATGGCCTCAGTGTGGTCATGCTTTGCACTTTCAGTTATAGGAAAATACTCAAGCAAATATAGCTGTATCACCAATTAAATGACATTAACACTGTTACAGTGGCAAAACAATAACTAATAAAAAAAATGCATACCAGTAACAGGTATATGCATCCACCAACATTGCAGCTGCCATCCTGCTTCCTCACAACCCTCAAATAATCTTCCATCTCCTTCGACAGCTCTTGCACCACAAACGTAGCCCAATCATATTCCACAAATGAATCCTTTGTTGCAGCCACCACCTTTATTAGTCGCTCACTTACTCTTCCACTAGAAGTGGGGCATAACAGAGTTCCAAGTGTGTGGAGCATAAACAACATTTTAAATTCATCACCCTTCTTTTGTCCAGATGTTATCACCTTCAAAATATCTGTATAAGACTTCTGGAAATAATTAAGCCTAAGGCTTATAAATGCAGGGTCGTCCTCAGTAACTTCAGATGTCACCTCCCTTCTCCCAACATGGGGTATGCCTAGGAGCATTTGCACATCTACTGCATCCAGTTTTCTAGACATTCCCCTAATGAGAAATTGCTGCGTTGGTGGATCATATGAACGCATCATAGCAGCACAAATGTCTCGAGGGAGTCTACGAAGTCTCAACTCTAGCAACCTTGACAACCCCATTGCTTGAACCTCGTCTTTCAGATCCTTGTTGTCCTTAACATACGCTGCCAAGGAAATGAACTGTCCTAGTGCACTACGACAATGAAAAGGAAGCTGGTAGTTGCTCGTTGTTGCCTTTGGTGGCCTTGTTTTCTTTGCCTCATCTTTATATCTTTGTCTCTCTGATTCAGGCAGTTCTTTCCATGCCTTTGTCACTGCTTTAGTGCATTGGGTCACATTCTTGAACTTCTTCTTACACTTATTCATAAACTCAGTTCTAAACAGAAGCAACCCGCTCCTCACAGGTTTAGATGGACCTTGTTCATCAGCTGACATATTTGTTATCCTGCAATAGCCATCAATTTTCATCAACAACCATCATCACCTAATCCCTTCAAACATTTCTATAACAAGAGAACAAACCGAACGTCTCCAGTTGTAGACATGCAGGAAACCAGTTCAATTTCAATGACGTTTGCTCCAGATACAAAAATAAATCCTCAACAATTCAAATACATGATCTACGATGACTTAATAAGGAGCAGACCCAATTAGCAATCTTTTTGCTTGAACTGATTGTTTTTGCAACATGCATAGAAATAGTGGACTCTAATAATCAAGGATACATTATTTCCCTCCACCCTCACTCAGCAGCCATGCTTGACATAGAAGAACGACCTTAGATACTCTGTTCTACGGGTCTGTCTACTTCCAAAATAGTGATGCCCAAGCAAAATGATGCAATTGAACAATTATATATATTCATGTCAAACGAAATAGTTCAACCTTTAACAGAAAAAATTATACCCACAAGACAATGCAAATTAGAACTCATTCGTAATGATCAAAACACTTTAAGAGTGAGTTCATCAACAATAGCCAGAAAAAGTTCGGAATCCCCACAACATCAGTTCTGTAATCTCTATATTCAAATTACTTCCTCTGTAACAACCTCGCCACCTTGCCGCTAAAAGAACTTAGTGTCATTTTCTCGGATTTTTTCAGGAACAAAATTTTTTCCAACCGAATCAACAAACGCTCGCGATAACAGTATACGCAGAAAAACAGATTAACTACAAATGAAATGAAACAATGTTATTCGAGCCGAGAAAGAAATGAACGGAGAGAACCTGAATAAATTCTTTCACAGCCACTGAATGAAGGAAAGAAATGAGCGCCAATGCCCTAATTTCCCTTCTTCTTCTACCACCGGATTTGCTTCTTCTACCACATGCGACTGGCAGCCCTTTTCTCCCTTCCTGAAATCTGCCTTCTTCACAGAGAAAAATCGCTTCCTCCACGGTCTCGTTGCTTCCCGCCTCTTGCTCTGTTTCTATTTTCACTCAGCCGTCGCAAATTTGTCCTTGTTTAAAATTGAAATAAGGGCGAATTTGTCCATTTGCCCTCATTATGTAAATGACAGATTGGGTCAATGACCCAATCTGTCATTTCTACAATTCTAGGACCCAAACTGGAATTGTATATATTAGAGTGGCTTTATCTGTCATTTTCCCTATTTTATTTGTCATTTTTCTCACTACTTCATAGTTTCTACTTTTTCTCTCGTATTGGCCCTCTCAAAAGCCCCACGTTTCACAGCCACCAAACCCATCTTCATTGGGGGTAGGTGGAGCTCTGGTTCATGTTAGGCGGACTCCATTTTCTCGTTCTTCTTTGCATCTCAAATTCTCAGTTGGTTGGTGAAACCTGGGCTGTGACAGACTCCATCACCTACCAACCACCCCAGTCCCCAACCCCGAAATTAGTTGTAACCAAACACTTCTGGGACGATATAGCCAGAGAGAAACAAAGAGGATTGATCTTTGAGCACCAAAAAAGTGTGAGCCTTTGCAATGGCTCAAGTTAGTAGAATCCATAATTTAGCTCAGAGTGCTCAAGTTCTTCCTAATGCTTTCGATTCCCACAAGCCCAGATATTCCAGTTCCATTTCATTGAGGTCTCAGCTGTGGGGCTCCTCAAAATGTTGGAACTTGAAGCGTGGTAATGGATGCGCAGCTGGAAATCGCAAGGTGGGTAGGTTTAGGGTTTCTGCGTCAGTTGCCGCGGCAACCGTGCCGGAGATTGTGTTGCAACCCATTAAAGAAATCTCCGGTACCATTACTTTGCCTGGGTCGAAGTCTCTATCCAATCGAATTCTGCTTCTTGCTGCTCTCTCGGAGGTGACTTCTTGTTTTTAGTCGTTTGTTTTTGGAATTTTGATGTTCATATGCACGATATTGATTTTCAATTTCAATTCAATTTTATTCCATGCATGATAAAACAGTGATGCCCTTTTCAGGCCAATAAATGCCTTTTCTAGATGGATAAAACGGGCTATATTGAGAAATAGATGTGCATTGTGCACCTGTGCCTAATTAGCTTCACTTTTACAGCTTTCCTGAGTCTAACTGTGACGAGTCTAATCTTAGAAATTGCAAGCAAGAATCATATTCCAATAAAATGATTGGAAACTGATCCTCATTTTGTATATGATCACTCATTTCAGGATTAGTAGTCTTTCCGTGATTCATAGGCAAATTATAGCATTTATGAGAGAGTCTTAAATTAAAATGAGATTCTCAAGACTAGTAGTAGACAGTGTCATAGATCGCATCATGGATGAAACAATTATGTGAAGTGGAGAATGAAGATGGCTTGTCTCCACTTGTGTGTATGTGTGTTCAGCACACTAGTCCTCTATTTTGAAAGCTGCCTCAGATGCAAATGCAAATCCTTCTCATATTATATCTATTACTGCTGTTTCTAAAATTCCAACTACCCTCAGAAAAAACCCTATATTAATATGCACCTGATAAGAGCATTGTATTTTTGCCCATTTCAAGCATACATATATATCATAGGAGTCCATGCAATTGTTGGTGCCACAAAGGTGCTTTGTGAAGATTATCCATTATGATTTATTTTGGCATGGCTATTTTCCAATTTTCCAAGGAGCTGTTGGGATCATCAAGCTTAGTAAATAGTAAATCATGTCCCATCAACGATGGGATGGGGAGAACAAAATGAAAGCACCATTGTTATTATGTTGATTCAGAAAATCCATAAGATCACAGCAATTGCAAGTAAGAACGCTTTTGCAAGAAAATGAAGAAACTCCTTGAGTCTAGAATATCTAAATTTTCTTCTATAACTACGAAATATGCTGTTAAACCATCCATGGACAAAGCAAGACACAAACTAATGTTAATCAACAAAGATGCCCCCTTCAACATATCCTATCTTCCATGATAGTTTTTAGTGTTTTCCTTTTAAAAAAAATAAAATAAAATAAAACTTGCTGATATGGTTTTGGGTTGGAGGAAGTAATTATACTTTCATGAATAAGGACACTGATATATATATATATATATATATATATATGCATATATATAGTTTTTGATATGCAATTTGTGGTGTCCCATCTAATCTAAATACATTTGGCATGCACATCAGATATGATGAGTTGGATTTTAAAATGTGAATTTTTGTAAGCTTTGATTTTATTTTTCAATCAATGCTTGTCTTTTATTAAAGATAGGGGCTCTAGCTGGTAAAGCCTATTGGTATCTCTCTTGTACTTGATTGAATTAAGTAAATCCAACTGCAGGATTAAGAACTGATGAAATGGAGAGAGCTAGCTCTGATTGTAAAAATAAAACATTAATGGCTATAATAATCTTAAAAGCACTGTTTTTATGACTCATTGATACATTTTTTAGTTATCAACAGATCTATTTTTGAGTTCGGCTATGAAGTATCTATTTTTGTTTTTGTTTAGGGAACAACTGTTGTGGACAACTTGTTAGATAGTGAGGATATTCATTATATGATTGGTGCACTAAGTACCCTTGGGCTAAATGTGCAAGATAACAAGCAAATCAAACAAGCAGTTGTTGAAGGCTGTGGTGGGAGATTCCCCGCTAGCAGTGAATCAAATAATGAAGTTAAATTATTCCTTGGAAATGCTGGTACAGCAATGCGCCCGTTGACAGCAGCTGTGGTTGCAGCAGGTGGAAATGCAAGGTCTGTCATTTGTTAATTATAAAATTTTTGAAATTACTCCTATCAAATCATGTTCTGTAAATTTTCCATGCTATGGAGTAGTTATAATTTTCGGTATTTTTCCACCCACTAATTTAATTGAGAAAGCATATTTTCTTATAGGTTAGAACCTCGTCTGAGGTAATTACCGTAATGGACTCTTATTTTACTGATTGGCTTATTTTTTGTGGTCTAAATATCTAAGCTAGATAGTCAGACTTTGATCTTTTTTTTTTTTTTTTAAGCTGTGTTTTTGCTATATATTAACTAGAAAAGTACCTTATGTTCGTAGCACATGAATGCATTCTTTAAGAGAACTAAAACAGAGGGTTTCGCACTTCTTTAATTTTATCTGTCTCTTCTTCCTTGGTTGTCTGACACAATGAATTGACTTGTAGAATGTTCAATTAATTTCAGCTATATTCTTGACGGAGTGCCACGAATGAGAGAGAGGCCAATTGGAGATTTGGTGGCAGGTCTCAAACAGCTTGGTGCTGATGTCGATTGTATTCTGGGCACAAACTGTCCACCTGTTCGTGTGACTGGGAAAGGAGGACTTCCTGGAGGAAAGGTGAGGCTTGCACTATACAGTGTTTCATTGTTTTTTGGAGTGGTTTGTGGTCCTGACCTACTTCCCTTGTCTAAAAAATTTTAAAAATTTAAATTTTTAGTTTTGGCTGATAGGTTTATTTTGGTTTATTTAGATATATTGGTATTAGTAATAGGTACTAATTGAATATGTCAGAGTAGGATGTAGAGGAGTTTATATTGTAATGTATTTAGTTTTATTTAAATTTCCTTTCCTGAGCAAGATCTCATTTTTTCTTATGGTTGGATACTTGGTCGATTCTCCTTTTATTTTTTCCATTTTTCATCTTTCTCCTTTTTCTGAGTGGTTGAAGGGACTGCAAAATGCATTACTATTTAAAGAAAGAATGGATATCTGTTCAGGAATCAGAATTATGAGGATATAGAACGACTTCTTTCCAGTTTATGAATTCCAAATGATTAAGCTGATATCGAAAATCAGTTCATGGCAGCATAAAAAGTCCTATTTGTTATTAATCTACATCTACACAATTAAAAACCTTCACTCCATATTCTACCAGTATGCTGTAATGAGTGTTGTTTAACTTAATATGAATGTTGTTTTCTCTTGCAGGTGAAGCTGTCTGGATCAATTAGCAGCCAATACTTAACTGCGTTGCTGATGGCATCTCCATTGGCCCTTGGTGATGTGGAAATTGAAATTATTGATAAACTGATTTCTGTTCCATATGTTGAAATGACAATAAAATTGATGGAGCGATTTGGAGTTTCGGTGGAACACAATGATAGCTGGGATAGATTCTTGATCCGAGGAGGTCAAAAGTACAAGTAGGTTTCTTTGAATTCTGAGCCATATTGCTTTGTACCATCTAGTTGAAGTGAGATTAACCATTTTGTTTCCTAATCAGGTCTCCAGGCAATGCTTTTGTTGAAGGTGATGCCTCTAGTGCCAGTTACTTCCTTGCAGGTGCAGCTGTAACTGGTGGCACTATCACTGTTAAGGGCTGTGGAACAAGCAGTTTACAGGTATCTCTACTTGGAATTATTTATTGTAATGACTTATTTTCCATCAGCCTTTTTGGTATGTCTTCTATTTAAATGCTTGCTTACATAATTGAGCCTTTTCATTCTTCCCACCTGCTTTTATTGACAAAAACTCGCGAATCTTGCCTTTTATCATTTATCATTTCAGCAGATTCCTTTATCATTTTGATCTTTCAGAATCATGGTCATTGTGTGACCTTCTAAGCCATACCTGACTCTTTCTTTTTAAGCGTGTATTTACCTTCCATGCCTTGCACTTGCATCATTTATTCTTAATTCTTAATATACATTGCTCATTGAGGATGCCATTTACTGCATCAGAAAAGGATTTAAGAGATTTTATGAGCAGAAAACCTGTCTTGATGACATATTAAAAGTTCTTTCTCATTTGTTTTAATGTACTTGAGTGATTTCATTTTCAGCTTCTGTCTGTTGTGTTCTGTATGATTGCCCTTTGATCCCAAACCAGAGGATTCAAAAGAAATTGTAAAATGAAGAGATTTAATCTTGACCATTCTAGATCCTGTTATCAGGATTTGTTGGACTTTTTATCACATAAAACTAGTAATCTAACTAGATGGGCTCCTAATACAGAAAAATTTTGGCCATTTATGTAAATGACAAGATCCAATGCTTAGAATTTGCACCTGTCACTGTGAACTGGGGCTTGCTCTAGTTACTTCCCCCCTTACATACACTTGCCCTTGTATTAATGTATCTATGTAATTATATTTGTATTACTTATCACGTTGCTTTCTTTTGTTCCTAAATGTCCTTTTCTTTTGTTTTTGCTTGAGAGATATGTGAAATGAAGGAGCTTGATCCTTGAACTTGCCTTTTATCGCAAAGAACAAGTTATCATATATTAAACAGAAATTTGGTGTCTGTAAGTAGAAAACATTGCATAAATGACTGATTGTATCACATCCTATTCCAAATATTGACAAGGGTAAGCAAAGAAGGCTTGAATGGGGGGATAATGATCAGAAGTATGTTTGACCGACCTGCTTTGTTGCATCCATTGTCAAGCGATAAAATATGTTGTATTTACTTTTGCATTTTTGTACATGTGAAGTCATGCTTTTTTGTAACTTGATATTTCTTTTTCAAAAGGGAGATGTAAAGTTTGCTGAAGTTCTTGAGAAGATGGGGGCTAAAGTTTCTTGGACAGAGCATAGTGTTACTGTCACTGGACCCCCACGAGATTCTTCAGGTTATAGATTCTTGCAAGGCATTGATGTCAACATGAACAAGATGCCCGATGTTGCCATGACACTTGCAGTAGTTGCACTATTTGCCAATGGTACCACCATTATAAGAGACGGTATGATTTTTCCTCTCATACGCACCCTATAAACTGCTTATAAAAAAACTTCCAACGTATTTAATTACTGTGGGTATAACGCATGAATATTTGGAATTGGAATACTTTTTTCCACAATCTTAAACATTGCATGTACTCAAAAGCTTTTTATAGTGATATCATTACTTGTAGAAGCAGAAGATCGAGTATGTGTGTTGCATGGTGGTATATAAAAAAACAAATCCTCTGCTATGCAGAGCATATTGTGTAGCTGAGGTCATGTACAAAACAAATAAAGTTAAAAAAATAAGTGACAACATTCCTGTAATTATCGAATGCTTTATCATTCTTCCATGTAATCATTGAATTGGGGAAGTTATTGTTTCCTGTAATCTCGTCTTGTGATGCATTTAGTGACCTTCAATGTCATTTATCAAAGTCGCTCTCTGCTGACATGGTATTGATTTTTTTCCTCTAATTGTAGTGGCAAGTTGGAGAGTCAAAGAAACAGAAAGAATGATTGCTATTTGCACTGAACTCAGGAAGGTCAGTACCTTGCTACACCTAAATTAAAGAGAAATTGTTAAGTCAATCTTCAGTAGATGACTAGAAATCTTCCTTTGTTTGTTTGTTTTTTTTTTTTAAAAAAAAAAACTACATGGACTTCTAATGTATTTGCAAAACTCACGGGCTTATTCTACAAACGACCTCCCTTGATTTTTATTAAAATGATACAGACTTCTATATTTGAAGCGTGTACAATTCTCCCTTGGAAATAAAGAATTTATTCCCAGACTTATTCTAAGCTTCTCTTAAATTACAGATTGTCCTTCCATTTTTTAGGGAGGTTTGTGGACGTTTTGAAAAACAAAGGAATGTCTATATAATTTCAACACAACATAGACTTGTGTTGCATAATATTTGTTTTAGAGGTCTTTGTGTAAATAAAAACAAGATGCGTGTTGATAACCTTTTGAAAATAGACTGAATGTCAATGTGATTTTAGTAAATGAAAGAAGATATGTATAGATATTTAGGAATGAGATTCTCAGTGATTTACTTTGTACTTCTTTCAGCTCGGAGCAACGGTCGAAGAAGGCCCGGATTACTGTGTGATAACCCCGCCAGAGAAATTGAACGTCACATCTATTGACACATACGACGACCACAGAATGGCCATGGCATTCTCTCTTTCTGCTTGCGCCGATGTTCCGGTGACCATCAACGATCCCGGTTGCACAAGGAAAACATTCCCCGACTACTTCGATGTCCTTGGCAAGTTTACCAAGCATTGAATAGTCTTTGTACATTCATGGGAACTAGAGCAAGTTAAGATTTGGATCCTCTGAAGTACTTCATTTTGGTTAGGTAGATTGATGGCGAGACAATGGTACGTCCTACTTCTACGTGCACGAACCGTGTACCATCTAGAAGTGGAGCGTACTATTTTCTTCCTATCTCTCTCTCTCTCTCTCTGCGCTTCACATATAAATTGCTTCAGATGATTCAAATTTGAGGTAAAATTATCAGAAACAGTGAGGATATGGTTTGCCATTATTTTCCAGAAACAGTGAGGATGTGGTTTGCCATTTTTTCCCCCTTTATTGTATGTGCTTGCGACTTAATATAACTCATCTTGCTTTTGTATTGAAATAAAAGTAAGGTTTAGAAGAGATAGTATCTCTATTCAATTTCTTTGTGAGCATTATAAAGGACTACTCGGGTCATTTTAGTGTGATGGATCAGTGAAGCGTTCAAGTAATGTACTGGCCAAACCGAAAGTCTCGAGTGAAGAGAAGGTTGTTTAATGGGTTAAGGGGTATTTAACATTTTAAAATACTTTTTTAAATGTATTGGTGCGTCTAATACCCTCAAGTATTTTTTGAATGCTGAATGCACCTTAAAAACATATTTTAAGATGCTCGATGTATAAAAAAAAAAAACTTTATAGTATTGGATACTTGAAAAAAAAAACAATTTAGAGTGTTGGATATATTATAAAATATTTTACGGTGATGGATGTATTAGGAAAATATTTGGAGCGTTGGATAAACCTTAACGTTTGTTTAATCCATATAAACTTTTTTTTATTTTTTGGGTAAGAGTAGTGGCTTAAAGCTAAGCCACATAAATTTTGATTTGAGATTTTGTTTCTGCATTTGAATTAAAAAAGTTTATGTAAATCTTTCTATTAAAAAAAAGAAGAAGAAGTATTGTTTGTTTTGAATATTCTCTAGATAAAAGTTTATGATGCGATTTGAAGGTCAGAAAGAAATAACCAACATAAAAGCAAATTACTCTTGTATATTTTAACTCTTAATGTTCCTCTGTGTGAGGTAACTTCTAGACGCTGCAATTTAAAGGAAAATGGTCAAATGACAAATGATAAATATCATTTAAAAAAGAAGTTGTTTCCTTCACAAATCGCAAAATTACGAGCAACCTTCAAGCAACCTAATTGGGTCCTAAAGTTTGTGTGAAAATGACAAGCAAGCCGAGTTTTCTTTCTTTTTCTTTTTTCCCCTCTTTTTTTCTTAAATTTTATATTTGCCACTTTAAAGCTTAGTCAAGAAGTTAAAAAAAAAAATCCAAACTAAAAAATAAATCCAAACACAAGGCTTAAAATGGAAGTTAAAAAGTGCCTGCGAAATAAAATAAAAGAACGGCTCCAAGCCCGTGATCTGCTTCAATTAAAATTTTCCATAGTTATAATAAGGATAGACGAAATTATCTGGCATTACAAAAGATATAAAGGAGATAAAAGAGAAAAGAAAAAGTGGGAGTAATCATAAAAGTGGGGGGAAAAAGGTTATTGTTCAATGCTTGAGAAATCAACCGTTTAACTCATATCATGCTACCAAAATCAGTTCCATTGCTCATCAGGTGAGATCTGTACTATTTAAATACAGTTTCAACTATCTAAATTTAAAATTTTCAATTGACAATGAACTATATTTTTAAAAACTTGTAATACCTTGAATGTTTAAAAATAGGTAGGGTATGCCATTATGACATCCTAATATATTCATTTAATGAAATTTGACTAATACTTTGATTGGGATTTGGGTATATTGAATTAAATGAGAAGTATCATTATTAAATGGAATTTTAATTGGAGGCTCTAATGAAGAATTGAATAATCAATTTTGAATTTGAATAATATCTTATCAGAATTTGAATATATTAAATTTAACGAGAAGTATCATAATTAAATCGTATGTCAATTTGGGGCTTAAATGTAGAAATAAATAAATAATTTTAATTTTTTTATATGTTCTTCTTCATTTTTGAATCTCTAATACAAATCTTATTTGAATGAATAAAAAAAACATACATTTATAAGAAGTGAATCTTGAGCTACCTTAGATAATACAATTTGTTATAATTTAAAATTTAATCAAATATTTTAGTCTACACATCGTATTAGAAAAAATTTTCTAGTTCTTAAATAAAAAGTTAATGGTTTATTTTTATTTTGGAATCTATACACATTGTAGTATTTTAAAAAAACGAAAAATAAATATGAACTATCCAGAGTGGGTGCTGAGGAGCTAAACCAATTTTGTAGAGCAGAATTAAGCTTAGATCTCTTGCATTAATTATTTGAATCTTTTCAAAATAAAAATTCATTACTCGCTATTAAAGTAAGTAGGGGACAAAGAAAAAAGAGTTGAAGATATATAAATCACGTATATTTATACCCACTCTCATGCATTAAAAACTCAAAAAGATACCTTATATAATAATTAAAAAAAAAGGAGTAAATTGCATACATGCAAGCATACGAAGATGATCAAACGTGTATAGCCATATCTTTCATATCATAAACTCGTGAGGAGCTCAGCACCTTTTCACCATTATCAAACACAAAATTATATATAGCGAGCTGAGAATTCAAGCATGCAGAACCAGAACGAAAGCCTGAAGAAAGCCAAATATAAATAGGGAGAGGGAGAGAGAGAGAGAGAGAGAGAGAAATTAAAGGGAATACTAGTGAAACCCACTTTTTTTTCCTCTCTCATTGAAAGGCCTCTCTTAGTAATAAGCTTAATCAGTTCCCTCAACAGGAACTTCCTTGGCGGCTTCCATGTCTGTTTCCATCACTGGCTTCTTCTCTTCTTCTTCTTCTTCTGCAACTGATGATTCAGTTTCAGTGGCTTTCTTTCCTTCGGCAGTTTCTTTATTCTCTTCCTTCTTCATAGCTTCTTCTTCAACATCCTTATCGGCTTTAGCCTCCTCAGCAGGTTTTGCTTCTTCCTTTGTCTCTTTTTCTTCTTCAACTTTTGCAGCAACCTCGGTTATGACCGCTGGTTGTTCCGAGGCTGTTTCCTTTTCGTTGTCTTTCACTGCTTGTGCTACCTGCAAGATTTATTGATCATTGTTTTAACAGTTTTGAAAAGAAGGGGGAATGAGACTAATTATTTATATATATATATATATATATATTCATCGTCAAGCAGCATAAGCTGTTCATATGTGTCAGTGATCTGCTCTAGTTTTGGAGGGCTACCACCGCCATTAATGGAGCCACCGATCTCTCAGATCAGATCAAAGAAGAAGAATAAGTTAATGGAATGAAATGGAAGGAACGTTAAAAGACTAAACTACATCTATTTTTGAGAAATGTACTAAATCAGCAGAAAGCTACGTATATGTCTTTGATTTAATTTGATATAGACAGACAGACAGATAGATATGGGTACCTGAACACTGGCCATTTTGGGAAGAAGCAAAAGGAGAATTGTAGTGAATATGGGAAAGCAAAGAAGGAGGCAGAAAAGAGTGATGAGTGGGGTGAGGAAGATGACTGAGATAAGAGTAATATATATAGAAGTGTGATGAGCCACTGTAATGCTTTAATTTCTAGGAGGGAAGAGAGAGGAAGAGACAGAGATCGCTTGGAAGAATCTTTTTAAACTAGACGCCTCGCATGCTTAAAAGATTTCAATAAATTTGATTAAGAAATAGCATCTAATATGTTTAGGCCACATTTAAAGATTATTTGGTCCTAAACGTATAATTATAAGCCTATTTGGGATCACGATTGAAATTATTTATTAATATATTTTATATAAGTCGAGACAAAACTCTTTTGACATGTCTCGTATTTCATAAATTTAGATTAAAAAATTACTTATAAGTCATTCTAAACGGACTCTATAACCCTTTTGCGAAGTATCACTTACATTTTAAATACTCCATTCTTCATTCGCTCTCTTGCAAAATAAATTGCATTTACATATTTATTGTTTTTAACTAATTTTTTATTCATATAATTTGGTTATTTTTATCTTTGTTTATCAAAATCAAGTGAGTGGATAAACTATATGTAAGGAAACTGGCAAATAGATGATAGGGGTAAAAATAAAAAAATAATACTAAAAAATTTAAATAAATTATTAATTTATCTTTTAATCAAGAATTATCATCTCTAAAAGAATTCTCTTATATATAGAATCGGATGGCGTAATTCGAATTATATTTGGCATTAAATCCCATGTTTTTTTTAATATAATACATTAAAGGCAAGCACGGGCACACACAAATATATTATTGTCAGATTTGAATTTGAAACTCCATCGACAATCCTTGGGACAACTAGCTATTAACAATAAATAGTATGTTTAATAGAAAATTTTAATCAAAAGCTTATAATATTAAAAAGAAAAAGTGGATGATATGAATGTGCCCCATGTCGTGAAGGTAGGATCATTTAGGCTTGTGGTACCAAAAGGAGGGAATCACGCTTCATAAGACAAGCAAGGCAGGCAAGAAGTATGCATTAAGATTTGTAATCCTAACATTGCACCACGTGGCATGTCTCAATTGGTGAGAGGTTTTAAAGATTCACAGTGGCAAGTCAAATCAGCTGTGAATGTGCGGCCCACAAGGTGAGCAGGCAATCAACCGACCATTACTTTTTTTAAATTCTTTGTCGATAATAACGCAGGACTTCGCCTCTCCTTGGAAATGACATATTAAGCGCTTTAGTTTAGGATTCTTTGAATAAAGAATTTTTTTTGGCCAACAACAAATAAATAAATAAATTATAGTCACTATTTCAGTTTAATTCATCCTACGCATCAAACAAATTGTTATTTGGTTCTTCCCTTTTAAGTTTAATATGCATGATCATTTACTTTTTCATGTCTACCAATTATCAAGATAAATATAAGTATCAATATTTTTTATAAAAAGTCAAATTTATTCAAATACGAGATAAAAAAATCATATTAAAAGACTGATCGTCACATTTAGTTAATTTGAATTGAGTTCAAATAAACCAAAGGATAAGGTCGACCAAACTTCCAAAAACAAAAAAATAGAACACATTATTAGCAAAAATAATCGAAAACATTAACTAACGACAACATTAAAAAAAAAAATAACAACAATTATAGTACGAAACTCGTATTAAACCAACTGAATTATAGTTCCCAATTCTTATTAAACCAACAATTATAACTAACTGAATTATAGTTCCCAATTCTTGCTGACAAATCTGAGTCAACCCAAAGCTTAAGACTCTTATTAAACCAACCAATTCTTTGAAACTCTGTCGTACGAGGGAACTCGCACACTTGCTTCTATGAGATCACGCCACTGCAAGGCATTGAGGCACCCCAATGTTTCACAATGCCTGTACTCTTAACGGCGTTGAAAAAAAACTCCGGTACAACACACCAAAAAATTTTAATTGCTACAAAGATGAATGTGGAATTTGCGTAATGCTAATGATAGGTTTTGGTCAATATAAACATACACAGCTACAATGTTCACAAAACTAAAAGTCTATTTAGAATAATTTATAAATAGCTTTTTAGTTGTAATTTACAAAATACAAGATAATTATACGAGAAAAATTTTATCTCGATTTTATGTGTAATGTGCTCATAAGTATTTTTAAGCTTCTTTTTCAACTCTAAATAAATGATTTGTCTCGGATTTTGTGCACGCATGTGCAAAAGTTTCCGAGGGCATACTTGAAAGTCTTATGAAGTGTTTCTTCGGTTTTATTTTTAAAGCACTTCTAATATATTTTATATAGATAAAAAAAACTTTAAAATACATTAACTCTCTATTACAATATAACAATTTTTTAATTTTACCTATATTTAATATATACACTTTTTAAAAAAAAAACTACCTACACCATAATAAAAGAAGGACAAAATAGTACATTCATACTGAAAATTTAATAAAATAACTTATAAATAGGGAAAAAAAAACCTTGTCTCTCTACTTTATAAATAGGACTTGAGGAGTAACTAGCAGGCCACACGCGTCAAATCACAAAGTTGGACCCTGCCTATGACAACAACTAATATACTCTAGAGGACGAGAGACTACAAGAAGGAAAGAGGGAGTTAACCCAGCAAATATACCACATGTCCAATTCCTCAACCCACGTATACATTCTCACAACATTTTTCACCAATTGAGTTTTTTTTTTGGTAGAAAAGGAGAGCTAAGGCCCTATAATACCCTTAAAGATTAAATATTGAGGAACTGATTCCCATAAAATTATGGTTCACTGAGGACGAGAAATGATTTGGACACATGTCTAACAAGCAAGATTTTCAGTTTCTTAATCCTTCTTCGGCTTGAGCATGAGCAACACTATTATATATTTGGATGTGTAATACTTTCTCTTGTCTTTATTATAAGGTATCAACTAACAAGTATTTCCGGTCAAAAAAAAAAAACTAACAAGTATTCTGTGTCTTTTTTATAAGGCATTTGCTTGGTTTTAAAGAGTATTAGATATTTTTTGCCATATATGCCCATATTTAATAAGGGTAGTGTGAGAATAAAAATTAATATGATGTTAGAGTTTAGCATAATTAATAAGGGCAATATTGAAGATCATTTAAATTTTATGACAAATTTAATGCTGTTAACTATTTTTATTAGTTTGCATGAATTAGTTAGAAACAACTTATAATAAGAACCAAAAGGAGTATGATGCAAATGCATCTCCTAGTCAAATTGCATCATGTGTTGAGTTTTGATAAATACTACCTCGGGTTCTTAATATAGAAATTAGAAAACTAATTTAGAGAGACTGAAAAAATTAATTAGATTGGTTACTTGTAACAACAAATGTATATTGATTTTTATAAATTATCATACTTAATTATGTATATTGAAATTACCTGTTGATGAAAACCCTTTACAATTAATAAAGATATTTTGAAAAAATATATATAAATTTGGAAAGAAAAATTAATTAAGGTTTTATATTTAGAATCAAATCTAACTCTCAATCAACTTTTATATTTAAAAAGTTGCCAGTATTGTTGAGGCATAACTGCTGTCAACAAATGCATCAATTCTTTTGTGTTAGATTTAAGAATGACCTCCTAAAACCTAGATCCCTGGCCAAATTTTAGACCGTTGTAAATAGCCCGTTTCTGTGCTTCAGCAAGTTCCTATAATTTTATTGAAACCAGCAATTCAATATTCACAGTGATCTCTCAAAACTCCTCCACAACCAACCTTGCGGTTAGTAGTTATCTTAGCTCCATCAAAATTAATTTTTTATCCAATTAATTGCTGGTGGTGTGCAACCAGATAAGTGTATAGGCCGAAGTATTCTCTTCAGTATTATATGAAACATAATACTTAAAACTTATTTTCGGATAATTAAATTTCTTCTTTAAAACCAAACAGTAATTCTCCCATTGAGATATGATTATATGAAACATCAAGTGAAACCTTGAGATTGAAAAATTCTGTCTTTGGATTTTTTTTTATACAGTTAAAGTTTAGGTGAATTGAGTCCAAGAGGCTCATTAGGATCAAAACATGCCTCTAGGCTAAAAACGCATTTACAAAGATATTTGGAGATCATCTATCAATAAGATTCTCATATCAACAGCAGGATTCTAACTTATGATCTTACTAACTAAACCAACTCTTATGGATTGAAAACTACTTGCACAATATTCTGAAGTGCTTATCTCTAATCATGACTAGTTTATGATCCTAAAGTAGAGTGTGACAATTATAAATGTAAAGTTCATTAGGAAATTGTCGGTAAGTTGTTTAGTTGGCAGGATTAATTTTTCTAATATAAATTATCAATAAATTTTTAGAAGGGTAGCTGTGAATTTGCCAAGTAGCTGTCGATAAAATTATGAATTCTTAACTACTACTATTAGAATTCATACTCTAACAAATTTACAACTATCCTTTTAAAATTCATAAGTTATATATGTATATATAAATATATATATATATATATATATATATATATAACAAAAGAAGCTTTTGTTTGATGAGTAAACAATTCTATTGGCAAACACCCTTTTTAATTTATAGAGAACTGCTCTATTCTGGACCTTGAAATTGATAAGCAACAATGTTATTGGGAAAATCAAAGATAAAAACTCTCAAATATATAAAATCCTTAAATTTATATAATTCTTATTAGAGACCCAGTTCTAAATGAGAATTATGAAATGTTAGTTAAAAGATGAAAATGACCTTATGCTTCTCATATCTTCTTCTATGTCTGCAGAACCCAAAGCCACCTTCTCATATCTATAATGAGTGTTTCAACTCTTTCCTTCTCTATCTTCTTCTACATCATGTAATGTTGCTACCATCATAGTAAGGAGTCTGAAGATATAACATTACCATGGGAAATTATAACAATGGTATGGCAAATAAACAAAAATTAGTATTGCTTCGACATCAATCATTTTTTGTAATATTCAGTGACAAGTGCACATTAAAATGATATGTCAACTTAATATTCTTTTGTCACCAAAGATATTACTTAAAAACTACCTCCGTTATAGTTAGGTATTCACTTAATGGTTTGTTCACTTAATGTTCTCTTTAAATCACTACACATACTTTTATGACTTAAACCACCTCCTTCGTAAGTTAAGAATGCACCATTGTTATCAACACTCATTGGAATGGCATGAATGCTTGCTAGCATGTGGTTAAACTATGATGATAGTGATATGATTGCTCCTTGCATTTGTTGTCATGGCCTTGCATGTTGAGGTTGCCTATTTATAAGAAGATTAGTTCTTCTATGGTAGCTAGTGTTGAAATGCTTTAATGATAATGCATGTTGATGTTATAGTTGATTATTCTTGCTACTGGAATTTCATTAAAATCTGACCCTCCCAAAATAATCCAACATTTTAAGGCTTGAATCATCCAAAGGAAGCTACATATTCAAGGGTGATCATGGTGTTAAACCATAAAAATCATTTGACTTTTGGTTATGTATATTTACGAATGTTGTGATGTTGTAACTCTAAGTAGATTGTCAACTTAGAGCTGCATTTTGATTAAGTTCTCGGATGAGTTGTTTCACAAAATTTGGCATGCTTAAAGATCATGTCTTGAGCTTCAATAAAAATGGATAACTGTATGATTTTTGGTGAATTTTCAAAGTTAAGATTTCAAATCTGGAAAACAGACTTTTACCAAAGTAATAGTGGTAACTTCCTTAAAACTCTGGCACTTTCTCAAAAGGAATTAGTTCACAAGATTATATTTTCTTAAAAGAGTTTTCCACGGAATGTTGAACCACTCCATTTTGATTTTTTTTTTTAAGAATTAGTGACAAATTTTTGAAGTTGGAACAGAAATTTCAAACTTATGGCATAAACAGTAAATTTCTGAATAGTAATGTCCTAAATGAGATTTTTGAGCTCAAGACCATCTAATGTGGTCTAAAATAGTTCTAAGTGAACTCTAAGTCATTCTAGAAGCAAGGTGTAACACCGTTAGTTTTTTTTGAATCAATGACTATTAATTTTGATTGATAATGTGTTAGATAATTCAAACTTATGGGTTGATCGATCATGTGATTGATCATTGATAACATTGGTTGAGTATAAGATGTTGCAGCAAATTATCAATCATTTAATCGATAATTTATTAATTGATAAACTGTCAAGAAAAGTTATAAACTACTACGAATATAACATAACGTTTATCGATCACTTGATCGATCAAGAGGTAATCGATGAAAACTCAAATAACTAGTAAAGTTTCCTTAATTTATTTACTGTGTTGAATAGCTCTTGTAATATCCATCAACTTTATCGATCATTATTTTGTCAATAACTTATTCAAACTTTATGTGTCAAAACATTTCTGGTTAATTGATAATGTGTTCCATTAAAGTATTCTGCATTATTTTGCAAAACAAGATTTTTCACAGTCCATAATCGATTAATTGATCAATCATCCTTTTATTGATAATATGATCAATCATCATGGTCTCTGCATCATCTTTTCATATCACGTGTTCGATCAAAGCCTTACTCTAGTATTTTTGTAAAAACGAACTTTTCACAGTCATTTATCGATTACTTAATCAATCAATTATTAATCGATTATTTAATCGATCATCAACTCATCTTTGTGCATCACTGTCAACGTATTCTTTGAACCACTTTTCAATCACTTATTCGATCAACCCTTTTTCAAAGAAGTGTTTGATCATCATAGTTTGAAAATGGTATTCACTCTAGGTTAGCTTAATCGATAATATGATTAATCAAATGATTTTCGATCTTCTATTCGATCAATGCATTATTCCATCACTCAAATAGTTCTCATGATGATTCTTCATGAACCATATGTTCATTATATCTTTAAGCTTTTCTCAGCCTTTTTAACATACAATTCTCTTGTTAAAGATACAAAGGCATGCAAATTTGGAAGAAATTAGCCTTGCACAAAATACAGAAGTATTTCACTTGCTAAGAACACTATGTCTGTATTTCATTATTTATTGATCACTTATCCTATCATTGTTTGATCCATAAATTACTCAATATATGTATACATCTGTTAAGTCTATTTCTCTTGTCATTAATTGATATGATTGATCAAAGGATTATTGATCAAGACATTGATAAAGTAAGTTCAGTTTACTTTTTAGTATCTGATGATTGATTCCATGTTTTTTCCAACTATTGTATCAATGTCAAGAATCATCACTTTGTCTGTTACTCATTCCTATTTCCTTGAAGAAGAAAACTTACTTGTGGCCAAGAGACTTCTGCAGATTACGAAGTGCAATGGTTATTTTATAGCATTTAACCTACTGTGTTAGAAGCATTAATGGCGAACTACTGTTGTAACTGCCGAACACACACAAGAGATTTTCCAATGGCTAGAAGCTCTTCAGTCTGATAGATAATTGAAATACTCCAACTATAAAAGGCACGAAGAGCATTAAATAAAGTATTGAATACATAAGCTACCATCTGCTGAAAATCTACTGTTGTATTCAATACTCTGTTTTACCAAACTTCAGTGTTTATCATTCATATACTCTACGAGAGAGTTTGATATATCTTTCTTTACTTAATTCTAAGTAAGAGTGTGGACTCTTAAGGGGATTGCAACCTTACGAGTAGTAAGGGGGTAATTGACAGATTCGATTACTATACTAAGGCACCAAGAGCTCATTTAATCCTGGGGATATAGTGGAAATCTCAGAGACGCTCTAAGGACTGGATGTAAGTCAAGTGGTTAAGACTGAACCACTATAAACACTGTGTCTTCATTCTTCAGTGAAACCTTCCAAACTCATCTCCTCTGTTTTATATGTTCAATTATTTTATTTAGTTAAATTTTTATGCATCATCAAATTCACCCCTTCTTGGGTAAAGCTGCCACTAAGATAACAGAGGTTATTAAAATAATCACTATTAAAAATGTTTATAACTGCATGAATTTCCTTTACAACCTCTCTACAATTTATATACCCAAACCAACCAGCAGAGCAAAAGAATATGCAGAACCATTTCAAGATGTTTATCCTAACATGAACATCCAATTCTTATTCATTCATCTAATACATCAACAAATACTCAACTAGTTAATAATCAAACAATGAACTAAAATGTGATGAATGACTTAACTATTTCACATTTTCAAAATTCTCTAGCAATGTTGTTGATAAAGTATCCCTCATCAAGTTGATTTCCTCCATGTCATATGGCATACTATCTTGGAATACTTGTAAATTAAAAATAACATAGTCATTAGTCAACTTGATCAAAAATGTGAAAAGAATTGAAGAATTGCATGTAATGTAACCTATATTTACCTTATTTAATTTCTCAGTCACCCTTTTCTCAATGATATCATTCATTTAGCGGATGACATAATATCCATATTTAATACTCCCAAGTTGACAACAGTACTAACAAAATGAAATATAAAATTGAATATCTGACTTTGATTATCTAAAAAGGTTTATAAGCATATATTTAGCTGAAAATAATATACTTGTAGGAGAATCCATGTTGATGGTTGCCTATTTTGCTGCTTGGCCACAATATTGAAACTATAAAAAGCTCTATTAGCATTAAAAAAAAATGATATTAGAGCACACTTTTATAAACTTTACATGTAATAAATATATAAACATAAACTAATGTGTCAATGGCATCTTTGGTTTCTTCTTGTAGACCTCCATGGAGGGAATCAAACCAGTAGACTTTGTTATGAAAAGGGACACAAACAATTAGGATCTAATGATAACTACAAAATACAAACCATGTTAATTATAATCCTATATATGTAACTTGTGTATCTTAAATACAATAATACACTTACCCTTTCATGTAAGGTGTAAAATATATTTTCTTTTTTATCTGAGTCATTATAGTCATCATGTAGATCGATCTCGCTTTCACAGTATTGACTACTTTCTACACCTTTTGAGGACACATAAAGCCATATATGCCCTTAAGTCCTCCCTGCCGATAGACTTGAGTAAAGCACCTGTTAAAAAAAATTGAAACATATATAAGTATAACATGAAATGAAAAAATGATATTGTAACTTACAAAATAGCCAGCTGCATGAAGACTATATCTAACTCCTCAAAGTTGAGGAACTAAACGAGGTCCTTCTTATCAATGGTTAAGTCGTATGTTACATCTGAACCGACAATCCCCAACGGTATGTTAAAAGTAGGGGCTTCTCTATGTCTTCCACCATGGAATGAAGAAGCACCAACTTCCATATATAATCCCAATATGATTTGGAAGAGGCTAGAGGACAGGATCTGCACTTTATGTCGCCTTCTTCGTTGGTGCTAGCTTTCCAACAAGTCTCTTTAGCCACAAAGTGAAATTTCCTTTAGCCTGAGTTAATAGTCAAACCTTATCAGTAGGGTTGGCCATTGGTGTACCACCTTGACTACTACGGATCCTATCCACTGTCACCCTCACCTAATCCTTGAGAACTCTCTTGCTGTGGATCGTTGTGCCCAAGAATGCTTGACCATTAATGACATGAAAAGCTGAATCTTCAAAGTCCCTTGGGCAAGGTTAAGGGTAGGGTTAGGGTCAGACATTGTCAGTTGTTGTGCTTGATTATTACTGCACTTCCCACTTTTCATCATAGGTGAATCCTGAAACATAGAAAGAAATTACTTAAGGCATATTACATAAGTTCAAATGGATGAAATGAACCTTTAGAAGGTTTGAAAAGATGTGCAATTCTTACTTGTAAAGGTTTAGACACTTGGGGTATATGGAATCTGGTCATTCCCATCATTATCATAGCCTATGCAAACTTGGCATCAAACTTCTCACGTATCTTTTGCATCTCTATCTTGTGTTCTTGCTAAGTTGAGCTTGAACTTTCTCTTTTCTTCTTATAATCGTTGGTCAAGCTCTTCTTTAGATACCATGTTAGTAGAGGATGATCTGGTGCTTCTTCATGAACTAGGTGTTAGGATTATAGTTTTGATGATAACAAAGTCAGATAATTTGGGTTAAGTATTTTGATCGATCAATCGTTTATCGCTAAGATTACAGATAATTGTTCAAGTGTAAATCAGGTTTATAGTAGGTATTTTAATCAAAGAACTATTCGATAAGTAGTTAATCGATAAAATGATCGATTATCGCTAACGTGGAATTCACACAAGATTATGGTTAATTATCGATCAACTGATCGATAATATCAGTTAAACAATCGAGTTACTGATAAAGAGAACCAAATCTGAAGTGTATTTATCGATCACATGATCGATAAATCAGTTATCAATAACGACTTCGATAAAAGGTAACACAATCTACTTATTCTGCACATTAATTCTGTTACCAATTTATCGATCATATTCTCGATCATTTGCTTTTCGATCACATGTTCGAACATTATGCTCTAACTTTTTGAATGCAGGTAATCATCTTTACTGATGGATCGATAACCTTATTGATCATAAAATTATCGATAATGTGATCGATAATCAATGTCTTTATCTACTCTTATTTAGTTTTCCTGCAACCAAATTATCGATAACATTATCGATAATTTAACTTGTTTGCATAAATATCTTTTCACATAACATGATCGATAAAGAGTCTAAGGATTACTATATTCGCATTAACTTATGTTGAACTATTTTCGATCACCTAATCGATCAGTGGCTTTTCGATAATATGATCGATCATTCAATTCCCTGAAACTCATGTTTTCACAAAACGTGATCGATAATCAGTTTCTTTACCTTACAGGATTAAATTTCTTTTCTCACTTTATTCGATCACTTGCTCGAATATTCATTGATCGATCACCTGTTCGATCACTTCAGATAGTCTGTGTCTTTCACTGAATATATTCATACTCATGGTTTATCGATAACATTATCCATCATACATTTATCGATAAGTTGTTCGATCATCAATGACTGAAGTTTCATTTCAATAACATTTGAATTATTGATAATCTGTTCAATCAAACAAGTGTTCGATCACTTGTTCGATCATGGAACGATTTCCGTTCACTATGATAATTCTTAAAGTCAATGATCCAACACTTGATCGATAATATTGTTGAACTAATTCGAAAAGTCTTCATTCTGTTTATCGATAACATGATCTATCAACAAGTAATCGATCATGTCTTCGATCAAACATATCCAGAATGTCTTTCTGCTCTTCTTACAGATAAATCATTTCGTCCCAAATCTTTGAGTAATAAATTTGTTTTCTCTTCTTAGTTCATGAATAAAGTATTCACCGCAAGACTCTTATTTGTTTAAAGCTTAAAATATGCAGATTAATGAAAAAGAATACAACGGCTCTTCAACGGGATTACGTAGACTGCAACCTACAGTGTCAGAAGCTCAGACGCATTAATGGCGGAACCGTTGAAACCAGCGAAACACGCAAACGGAGTCACAACGGCTAGAAGCTCTTCCGTCTAACGGCTACTTAACGATATCAACTATAAAAGGCGCGAAGAAGCAAGCATAATGAAGATTGAATACCGGAACTACCACCTGCGATTATTAAGTCTAGCATTCAATACTCTGTTTTTTCACGTTACTACCGAGCATCAGTGTTCATCATTAAATTCACTCTGTAAGAGAGCCAATTACTACTCTTATTAAATACTTGAGTGATACTCAAGAGTGTGGACTCTTGAGAGGGCTTGTATCCTTACGGGAGTAAGGGGGAGTGATTGAGCGATTCAATTACTGTACCGAGGCACCAAGAGCCCTGTCGATCTTGGAAGATAGTGAAATACTCAGAGGTGTTCTGGGGACTGGAAGTAGGTCAAGTGGTTAAGACCGAACCAGTATAAATCTTGTGTCTTCCCTCTGTGGTGAAATTTCTCCTGACTCTGACTCTCTGTTTTTATTCAATACTGTCACGCATTTAATTTAAAATTTTTGTAACTCACCCAATTCACCCCCCTCTTGGGTGAGATTGTTTCTAACATTTGGTATCAGAGCAGGTCTTCACTAAGGATTTAACAGTCTGAAGAGAGATCTAATGGCAGGATTTGGAGATAGCGTGCTACCCGAAGGATGTTCAACATCTAAACCGCCAGGCTTAGTGGAGAAAATTATACCTTCTGGAAAATGAGGATGAAAATCTTCATCAAGGCCACAGAGTATGGTTTGTGGGACGTAATAGAACACGGCAACTATGTCCCAATGAACACAATAGATGGGCAGCAAGTACGCAAGAGTTCCAGGAAGTTTGATGAGGAAGATAAGAAGCTGGTGACCTAAATGACAAAGCTATCAACATACTCACGTGTGCACTTAGTCAGAGGGAATACTTCAGAGTCTCAAGTCTGGAAACCGCGAAGGAAATGTGGGAGGCTCTGGAGATAGCTCATGAAGGAACCACCGGTGTAAAACAGAGCAGAATCAACACTCTCACCACCGAATTCGAATTGTTCAGAATGAAGGAAGGAGAGAGTATCCGAGACATGAAAGTCAGATTCTCACATCTCATAAACCACCTCACTGCACTTGGGAAGAAATATAGTCAAGAAGATCAAGTGAGGAAAATACTGAGCGGTCTCACAAAAGAATGGGAACCGAAAGTAACAGCTATTGAAGAAACCAAAGGAGAATCCATTGGTTCTGTTGCAGCGCTGTTCGGGAGCCTCGCTAAATATGAGAGCAAGCAAAAATACAAAAAGGAGATGAATGAGAAGAACCGGAAAAGCATCGCTCTTAAACTCAAGAGAGCGAAGATGATAATGAAGATGATCTTGAGGATGATGAAATGGGCCTTATAGTCAGAAGGTTCAAGAAATTCTACAAAACAGAACCGGAAAGAAGTTCCACCAGCCGAAACGCAGAATTTCTTCATATCTGAACGAACCAAGGATCCAATCATTTGCTTCGAATGTAAGAAGCCAGGACATATCAAGGCGGAATGTCCCCAACTCTCCAGAACGAAGGACAAAGAAAAAGAAGAAAGAGAAAGAAAGATAGGATAGATAGATTCAGAAAGAAGGAAAGCCTTCGTCACATCAATCTGGGGAGGGAGGGGGGAGACAGTGCCATTAGGTGAAGAAAGAAGGAAGGAGGATAAGAGAAAACCGCTCCAGAACATCTTGTCTAGTGGCCCAAGAAAACGAGAATCAGAGAAACAGACGAGGTATGTCTCAAGGATCCAGAACAAATAAATGGTATATAGAAAGCGGATGTCCGACACATGACGGGTGACACTGAGAAGTTTACATCACTCAAACCAAAAGACGGAGGAAAAGTAAGCTTCGGAGGAAACCAATCGAGGAAAAATTGATGGAATTGGAGAAAATCGGAGAGTCGTAAAAGTAGCATAGGCATGAAGGTCGAAACGTTGTACTACGTGGAAGGTCTATGTCATAATCTCCTCAGTGTCAGTCAGAGTGCGGACAAAAACAACTGGGTGATCTTTGATTCTGAAGAATGCTTAATCATAAGCAAAGATGACCTACCCTTGAAGAAAGAAGAATTGAATACAAAGCTGAGAGCTCCGAGGGACGGTAACTGTTATACACTTCAAATTGATTCTAAAACATCTGAAAACTGTTTTATTAGTAAAAAGGAGGAAAGTTGGATTTGGCACAAACGACTTGCACATGTCAACATGAATCAACTTTCAAAATTAATAAAAAGGGATCTAGTTGTTGGTTTACCAAAAATCCAGTATGAACGTAATGATATCTGTGATGCATGTCAAAAAGGAAAACAAACAAAGTCTTCGTTTAAATCAAAGAAGACAGTTTCAACTGAAAGACCACTCCAAATGATTCACATGGACTTGGTCGGTCCATCAAGAGTAAAAAGCTTGGAGGAAATCTTTATACTCTTGTAATAGTTGATGACTATTCGAGGTTTACCTGGACTTTGTTTCTTTCCTCTAAAGATGAAACATTTAATGCTTTCATTGTTTTTGCCAAAAAGGTTCAAAATGAGAAAGGTATATCTATTGTGTCAATCAGGTCTGATCACGGAGGAGAATTTGAAAACAACGAATTTGCAGACTATTGTGAGGAACATGGAATTGACCACAACTTTTCTGCACCAAGGACTCCAACAGAACGGAGTAGTTGAACGAAAGAATAGAGTACTCACGGAGGAGATGGCTAGAGCAATGCTAAATGAGAAAGGGGTCTCACAAGTATTCTGGGCAGAAGCAATGAGCACAGCTTGCTATATATCTAATAGAGCCTACATCAGAACACTGCTCGGAAAGACGCCATATGAATTGTACAAGGGGAGAAAACCCAATCTGACACATCTAAGGATCTTTGGGAGCAGATGCTATATCCACAACAACAACAAAGAAAACTTGGGTAAATTCGATCCTAAAGCTGATGAGGGTTGTTTTCTTGGCTACTCTAATCGTAGTAAAGCATACAGAATTTTCAATAAACGAACTTTTACAATAGAAGAATCAATTCATGTAGTGTTTGCTGAAACTGAAGCAATTTCGAAACCTGTAGATGATGATGCTGAAATCGTTCAAAATTTTCAAAAAATGGATTTGAACAAAAATTCGAACAAAATATTTTCAGAAACCGTTTCAGAAAACAGGGATGATTTAAACGATCCCTCTTTACAAGAAAATCTAGAGCAGCCAAAGGCATGGAGACATAACCGAGATCATCCTCTGGAACAAGTCATTGGTAAAGTCAATGAAGGGGTCAAAACCCGGAGACAAATAGTCAATGAAGTTCTTTTTTCTGCATTCATATCTCACATTGAACCCTCTAGTATTGACGAAGCACTATCAGATGAATTCTGGATAGTTGCAATGCAGGAAGAGCTTAACCAATTTGAGAGAAATCAAGTTTGGGAATTGGTACCCAGACCAGAAGACCATCCGGTCATTGGCACCAAATGGGTATTCAAAAACAAGCTCGATGAATCCGCACAGATCGTCAGGAACAAAGCCAGATTGGTAGCAAAAGGCTATAATCAAGAAGAGGGAATCGATTATGAAGAAACGTATGCTCCTGTAGCTAGATTAGAAGCCATACGAGTTCTTTTGGCATTTGCTTGCATCAAAGATTTCAAACTATTTCAAATGGATGTTAAAAGTGCATTTCTGAACGGTTACATATCAGAAGAAGTGTTTATCGAACAACCTCCCGGTTTTGAAAATTCAAATTTCCTAATCATGTTTACAAACTTAAAAAGGCTTTGTACGGTTTGAAACAAGCTCCTAGAGCTTGGTATGAACGACTTAGCAACTTCCTGATAGAAAAAGGTTTTGAAAGAGGTAAAGTGGATGCCACACTTTTCATTAAAAGAAGTAAGAAAGATCTTTTGATTGTTCAAATATATGTAGATGATATTATTTTCGGTGCTACTAACGAAGATCTCTGTCAAGAATTTGCTAAGCTTATGCAGGGAGAATTCGAGATGTCCATGATGGGAGAACTAAACTTCTTTCTGGGATTACAAATCAAACAAAAGAAAAACGGTATATTTATATCCCAGACGAAATATGTAAAGGAGTTACTGAAGAAATTTGGAATGGAGAATGCCAAAAGTGTAAAGACTCCTATGAGCTCAACCTGTTCGCTTGATGTGGACGAAGACGGGAAAGACATAAATCTAACAAGATATAGAGGGATGATCGGTTCTTACTATACCTCACTGCAAGTAGACCAGATATTCAATTCAGTGTGGGAATGTGTGCAAGATATCAGTCAGCTCCAAAAGAGTCACATGAAGAAGCCGTCAAGAGGATACTCAGATATCTTGTAGGAACTCAAAATTTAGGAATCTGGTATCCAAAAAGAGGAACCGAATATCTAATGGGATACTCAGACGCAGATCACGGTGGATATAAAACAGACAGAAAAAGCACCAGTGGACAATGTCAATTCTTCGGAGGATGTCTTGTCTCATGGTCAAGTAAAAAGCAAAACACTGTGGCAATCTCCTCAACAGAATCAGAATATGTAGCCACTGCCTGCTGTTGTGCTCAGATCTTATGGCTAAAAGCAACAAATACAAGATCTAGGAATCAACTTACGCGAGATTCCAATCTTATGTGATAATACGAGCACGATAAGTCTGTCCAAGAATCCAGTCCATCATGCTCGAACCAAACACATCGATGTCCGACATCACTTCATTCGGGACCATGTTCAAAAGAAAGATGTAAAGGTTGAGTTCATCCCCACTGAATATCAGATAGCCGACATCTTCACGAAACCTCTAGATCAACAGAAGTTCAACTTCTTCAGAAGAGAATTGGGAATGGTAAATCCCAATGAACTGTAAGAAATCTCATGCTATCTCTCAAGATTAATTGTTTAAATTTATTGTTTTGATGATAAAATAACTAACTTAAGCATCGGAGCATGTAGAAATTTGTTTTGCAGGAAGCTGTTTCGATGAAGAAAAACAGAGGTAAACAGAGTATAAGATTATCGATCAATGATCGATAATCCTGAAGGCAAGAGAAGATAATTTATCGATCACCTGATCGATAAATTCACTTTGTAAAGAAAGGGAACCGCTCCAACACAACAATTATCGATAACGTGATCGATAAACTCCCTATCGATCAGAACATCGATCAAGAGCCTCAAGGATTCGAGACCCATCCTTCAAAATTGGTAAGCATTAATCGATATAAGCTGACCGATAAGCTTAATTATCGAACAGATGATCGATAAACTAGATCAGGTACGCATCTTTTTACTGACTTTATCGATAATATGTCCGATAAATGCATGATCGATAACGTAATCGATAAATCTGCTCTATGTCAGTGTGTTTTCTTCATAATTATCGAACACGTGATCGATCAAGTGTTGATCGATAACTTGATCGATAATTTGAAGACTATAACGGTACTGTTCTGAAACCCCATTGTCAGTTTCGAACCCTAACTCGAAAAATACCGGTCCCCTGTTTCGCGCAACGGTCAGGAATCACCACTTTTAAATCTTTAACCTTTCTTCCACTCGAATCCATCTCTGCTACATTCCAACCTTCACCCAGCTCAAAATCGCCGTTTTCAACCGATTAATCTGTCAGAAACCACTCGGTACTTCCGAAATGGCTCGGGTGAAGCAAGCCAAATGTAGAAAGGAAGAAGAAGGAGCAAGAGAAACAACCTCAATCAAGCGACACCACTACTTCGG